>NW_019524306.1:64528-309637 GCF_002814215.2 Seriola lalandi dorsalis
ATCACTTTCATCCAGACCCCACCTTCCCCCACATTAGGCTAATTAGAAACTTAATTAAAACCTTATAAAAAAAAAAATCTAATTAAAAATAATTCAATCATATTTCCGTCTGTATCAGCCTCTCTGAACGGTGAAATACAGTATAAATATAACTATATGACGTGGTCTAGGCCTGGATGCACTGGTGCAGTATATTGTTTTTTAGAGTTAATTTGTAAGTTTTGCTACATGCTACATAACAGCTGTTCACTTACCTGTCTTGTCAAGAGCTGCATCCATCTTGGTGTTTATAAGACAAGATGTTACCGGAGTGTGGACAAGAGCTGTGACTAAAGCTGCATTGATGAGTCATTGTTTTGAGTCATATATGTACAAAAAAAAATCTTTGGGAATCTTTGGGAAACTGACATTTTTCATAATTTTCTGACATTTTATTGACCAAATGACTAATTGATTAATTAAGAAAATCATTGACAGAGCAATAATAATAACATTTGTAGGATTTTTGGAGATTTTACAGGCTCCTGAGATTGGAACCGGTTTGCTGTAGTGAATAAATCTCTACAGGAATATTAAAGTTATTCCACAAAATTATACCACTACATTGTTATGATCACAAAGACCAGACTTAAAATCACCACAAACTCACTAGCAAGCAGCTCCAATACACTAAAATAAATAATAGCATTTAAGGATGTTTTTTTGCTTTGAAACTAATGTGTTTCACGCTGTCCCACTTGGCAGTTTGAATTATTAGCGCTATGTCACTTGGATGAACTACATAAACCTCTACTGTGGATGCATATGAAGGTTTCATTTTGTCTTATCTCATATCTTATCTCTGAAAAGTACAAAGAGAAAGGCAAAAAGTGTTTTCTACAGTCTACAGTAGCGCTGCCAGGTAAGACAGCCGAGCAACTTCAAATGTGTTTCAGGTCTACAACAGCTTGGGATATTTTTTTCTGAAACTTAAAAACCTAAAAAAACGATTCTGTCGAGTCCAAGGAGAATCCGTCTTCTGTTTTAGATCTGAGAGCAATACTAAGACGTCAAACTAATTTAGTTGTAAAGGCGTTTAACAGCATTTTAGACCAACTCATGATTATTTTCATCATCGATTAATCTGCTGATTATTGTCTCGATTAATCTATTTGTTGTTTAGTCTTTAAAATGTTTTTAAAAAATAGTGGGAAAATGCCATTTACAATTTCTCCAAGCTCACTGTGATGTCCTTCCAAAACCTAAAGATATCCAATTTACTGTCATATACAACTAAGAATAGAGAGAATACTGGTCACTTTTGCTTGAAGAATGACTGAAACAATCGATTTATTATCATAATAGCTGCTGATTCAATTTCTGGTGATCGACTAATCGATGAATTGACTGATCGTTGCAGCTCTAATTATAAATCAAATCTGTTTTAAGGCAGAGTTCTACTTGAATAAAGTCTACCACACCCCTGACATAAGAAACGGTGGCTGGAAACACACTACTGGTACAATTATCCTACATGTAGGTGAAGTCGTACCATACATCGATCACAACATTAAAAACCAGTTTCCGGTTTGAATGAGCCCGCTGTATTTCAGCACAGTATTATGTAATCTATACGCATATACACTCACACACAACACCACCATGGCAATCAGGATGAAAAGAACACGTTAATGAAGACCAGACTGAAGAGCGTTGCAGGCTATTAAGAAGAGGCCCAGATTGCGCTGAGCAATCGAAGGCATGCCTCAATGAATCTCCACAGGACACTTAAAAGAGCACGGATAAATTCCTGCTGCTTGTCAGCTGAGGCAGCCACAAAGCAAAGATCAATACAAGAGAGTAAAAAAAAAAAAATCCCTGGGCAACAGAGAGTCAGTGGTTTGTCAAAAGCTTGCGCTGAGAGTCAAGCCCAGGTCAGATGCATTTCATTATGAGAGGTCACGGCAGTTTGACTCTGAGGCCTTTGTTTTTAAGTTTCAATTTAAAATGTATATAAATTATTGAACAAATGAATTTATCATGTTCATTTTTCACCATAAAGGAACTGACCAAATCAATTCCTTTACCTACTCCACATATAAAGAGTCATACATGCTGAGTGAGGGCCGTGTTGTCAGAATTTCTTTTTTCATCATCGCTTTTAAAAATTTCATCATCATTACTTCTTCCTCTTCCACTCTCCCCTCCACCCAATGATCTTCTCCCACTTCATCACATCTTCATCACTATCATCCACGTTAGAAAAAAGGCTTTTAAAAAAAACTTGCATCATCACTGCCTCAGTCACCATCACTCTGCCGAAACAGGACAAGCTGCTGCGAGATGCGTGTCCTCACCTCAGCCCAGTAAAATATGAAAGAACTCGTTCCCCAGAGCTGTGATTCAATGTGTGTCCTCCCTCTCAGGATACACACTGACATCGCACCAGTCTCCTCCATTACAGCCCTGTGTCAGCCCGATCAGACTTATGGCGGCGGTGACTGCCCGGGGCAGGCCCTCGACATCTTCCGCTACCAGTCTGCTCTTGGCACCAGAGCTATTACAGCCTGGAAGCAGATACTTTAAAACCTAATGGCTCCAAAATATCAGCTTTTTAAGAAATACAAACAGCAGCTTTGCAGTTTGTTTCTTCGTTGAGGCAGATGGTCCCACCTGCTCCCTTCTGCACCTACAGATAAGAGTCAATTTTCTCACCTGAGGCAAGACAGCGAAAATGCTTATGTATAACTGTTGCTTTGATTCTACCAGCATGCAATGATATTTTAGACAATTGTGTGCTTCCAACTTTGTCAAAACAGTTCTTGTACATGGGTTTGGTCATGTTGACAACAAGCCAGGCCTGTAACTTTTCACCTCTGACCTGCAAAGAGTCCTGATCTCAACCCCATCCAACACACTGGGGTTGGACAGGATTGCCAAAATCTTGTTTTGGAATAAGATATTCAACACTCATATGTTGTGTGTCCATATACTTTTGTCCATAAAGTACACTTTTCATTTAGAATATTTCAGTAAGTTGCAGCAGCAAACTTTATGTGAGCAAAACTAGACTTGATCAAAGGGAGCTGCTGCCCAGCGCGTTTGGCATTTAAATGCCTGACAGCCTTTCAGAGCATAATTGATGATTAATCACAAGGCTCAGCAAAGAAAAACCCAGAGACTCAGCTTTAAAGATGAGGTTGTGTGGAGAAGTCCTCCCTCAGCACACGTTTTCATCTCTTAGTTCTAATGCATCGATTTCCACAACATAATATTTCACAGTTTTTAACGGACCCTGGCACCTGTAAGGCGACCACAGTGAGTGGCAGGACGGAGAGCGTTGCGTGTTGGTACAGTATGTCAGAAAGACGATCGTTGCTTAGTCAGTGCACATTCTGAAAGGATATTGAAAAACTCCTGAGTTGCAGGGTTCATTTTAGAGCAGGCTGTCAGAATTTGAATAAGGACGGGTGTATTTCATCAGAAATCTTATCAGTGTCGGGCTGTGTGAGCTTGTGTCCTTGTCCCTGACAGATATCTGCACACTGCTGCCCCTCACTTTGTGTACAAAGGCACATAATCCACATCCTCTCTCCCAACACGGAGAGTCCGAACCAGAACCCTGCAGAAATGTACAGAGAGAGACCCGGCCGACCTTGGTTTGTTTCAACTTTCCGCTGACGCTGCGTTTACAGAGAACAGCTAGATCAGATTAGCATCTCACCTGGTTTAATTGTTCCTGGCCACAACAAGAACTGAGATTATCTGGAGTCCGTTTGTTTTGGGAACATTTTATCTGCTGGTTGAAAACTCTGCAGCCCGCCAACATGACTCCATTAAATGTCTCACTCCCTATAGGAAAGAGGCTTATTTGACGCATGAACCAAGCCGAACTTCCTCTGTCAGCTCTTACTTTGGTTTGACTGTAATCAGATCTTAAAATTGTGATGTTCGGTCGTATTGGGTGTAATTATGTTTTGTTTCATTCATTTTCGACTCAGTTCAGTCTGTATAAATGACGTGGTGATGCTTGACTTGCCAAAAGCCTGTGTATGTTTGCACAACAGCCTGCATTATTCACAAAGACCAGCAACCTCGCCAATAACGACTTAATGGACCAGAGGGGGGCTATTGACCCTATAAGCTGACAAGGTCAGCAGACAGTATGTGTGTGTGTGTGTGTGTGTGTGTGTGTGTGTGTGTGTGTGTGTGTGTGTGTGTGTGAGACGGACAGAAACAGGAGGGAGAAGCTGGGAGCAGGAGTGAAGTGAAGGATTTTAGTTCAAGGGTGTGTGTCTGTAAGTGAATATTTGACCGTACATCTCTGCTTACTGCCTCGTTCTGAAAGATGATGCCATGAATATTCATCGAGGCAGTTAAAGAATGAGGCTCTATGCTGGCTGGACATGAATATGGAAGCTTTACTATTCATACTTTTTTGTTTGCCTTTTTGTGCATTGGTAAACCCTCAGTCGGCCGTCACTCTGAAGGTCAGAGCACTTCTATGTCTCCGAAAGAAAGAGGGTAAATAATTAGGGCCAGTAAATCAACACAAAAGTAATTATGATCTCCGCATCCACAACAGTATAAAAGCAACTGCTTACATGACATAGAACATATTCATGTTTACATCTTCTTATAGCAAAGTACTAAGTTAAAAGAAAGCAAGGGCATGTTCATTTGTATAGCTTAGAGGTGAAAATGAAGAATCACTTAACTCATTCACTTTTTCTACGCAGTCGCATCACTGGTCAAATGCTCTTCAGTACATTTGTCAGTAAGTCAGAAAAGATCGGGGAAGCAGCTGTGCACTTTAACAGAGATACATTTACCAAGTCAATCAGTCATTCTTCATCAGTGCAGTGTTTTCTCTTGTAAAAAGCAAAAAAGTACAGTTTGAAAAACACCTCTGATTCTGATTTCTTCTCATCTTACTGTCACTTGGCTTTGCCTTTGAAAACACTCAACTGGTACTTGATGGTTGGTGAGAACTGCAGTTGTAGTGAGTGTTTTTTTTTTTTTCTGCAGTGGCCACAAAAGGGAACAAAGATCCAATTGCACACTTGGAAAGAAACATGTACAAGCTGCAAAAGAAGAGACTTATGCATTGTCAGAAGTGTTTCCAAACAATGTGGTTTTTTTTCAGTCAGTAACACTCAAATGAAAGGAACTAACTGGTTGGTTTGACTTATATACTGTACGTCTGCTCAACTTGACTTTCATCTTTTCTACGAGACAGTCCTTGAACAGGCCTGAGTGAGTGCATCACTGTTCAGACACACGTCAGTATGTACAACAGTAACTCAACACATCAGTGTTTAAAAGCACTTCAGCAAGTGTCTAGGTAAGTGAATGCATCACTGTTCATACAGCCCGGCATTGACCTTCAGACTGTCTTCAGTTCAGTCTGTTGCTGGTCCAAGCTGCTTTACGTTCAGTTCAGTACAAAGCGACCCTGCACAAGCACTGAGCATAAGGTTAAGTGCAAAGGCTGTAAAAGACTTGGGCTATACACCTTTGTTGTAGCACATTTCAAACTAAGAGGCAATTCAAAGTGCTTTGTAAAAGGTAAAAAAAAAATCCAAACAATAAAATAAATAGACATATAAAATAAGAAATAGACAAAAAATACAGTGCAAATATAAGTTGCACTAAATAAAAGTGCAGGAGAAACACTGACCAGTCAAAGCTGTAAAATAACAACAGAGTTTGAAATTTACTTTTGAACATAGGTGCATTCAAGATCAGCACCATTGTGCTATTTTTCTTTTTTCTTTATATATATATATATATATCCATTATATGGTTGCGTAGTTGTTTGGTGTGTGCTAAAAATAGAGAACCTTGTGACCTTGTGTTCAACTTTGTCAGTAGATAATAAATGTCAACATACGCTCAAGCAAAACCTGAGCTGCTCCAAGCCAAGAAAAGTTAAATAGTTCAATCATTTATTAAAGTGCGTGTGGTTAACTGTGGTTCACTGCATCTCGAGATGAAATGATGAGGTCCAGCCTTTAGATGTGACTGTGGAAACGCATGAAAAGGCAAAACAGAGAGGAAAAGGTGCCTCCAACACGAGGGAAAGAGTTTGTGAATTTTCCTTTTTATTCGTTAAAATGTATTTTTGTCTGCGAGTAATTGACACCTGAGTTAAAGGTCATAGTTAAAGTCGTTATACTAATGAACCTTACACTTACTCCCTATTAAATCAATTTACAGGTCCATAAGCTCAAAACGTGGACAAAGACACAGGAAGGCAGTGACAGACCTTCAGTGAAAGTGTCATTAAAGCTCTCGGTGGGCTCAATTATCGCTCAATTGAACAGGAGCAGAAAGACCCCAATTAGCGCTCTAACTTGACACTTGTGTTTGCTGGAGGAGCGAGGAGATACCGGCTAACGGCTGCACTTGATTTCAGAGTTTCCCTGCGAAGCAGACCCTCTAGAAAGATGACGGTGTCAAAATGTGACAGAGCGAGGACGGTCCCCCCCTGAAGTCGTTTCAGTGAGATCAGAGCAGATGACACTGTGACAGAAACAACACCTTCCTACTTTTCTGCCGCTGTCACTGTCATCACACTAATGTCTTTTTCCACAGACAACAGGGAAACACTCACACATGCACAGATGACACACACAAGCTTTGGGTCTACATTGTTAAGCACCGTGATCAACCTCTTAGTTAAAATCACTTCATTACTTAACTTGATGTATGCAAAGCAAAGCAGCAACAATGCTGTAATGGCTCCTTTATAGACTAATTAAGTTTTTATTGCACGCAAGTGTCAAGATGGAAAGGTAATATGGAGTTGTGGCAACAAGTCGTCGAAACATAAACGAGAAAAACAAGCTGTATTTCAAACTAATTATTGCCACCACCCATAACATAGAAATAGATGTATACAGGTCACAATCTAAAGATTTACATCCACAGCAGGTCGTGGTGGATGTGGATGTATTTCTCTGAAGCACACTGGAGACATCTGCTGGCCAAGGAAATAAATCTGCAGGTTTACATCTGACCTGGTGAAGACATTGATGAAGTCGTCTTCAAGATTTCCCAGGAGGAATCAGAGAATTCTGCCCCCATACAAAGCCAAAATATAGACCAGACTTGACACATGTCACAGCAGGAAAGAACAGGTGTAAATATTAAATAACAATGTTTTCAATTCTATCTATCTGATTCAGTTTCAGGGTCTTGGTGCTGTGCATGCTGCCTCACTATTTGAATAGAGCAGAGCCATCCTTTAAGTTACTTGCAACGTCTGCTACTATCAGTAGTGGAAGACGTACTCATACCTGTATCTTTTACTGAAGAAAAAATAGCAATACCACAGTAGAGAAACGCTGTTACAAGTAAATCATGCATTCAAAATTTTATTCAAGTAAAAGGACAAAAGTATTGGCATCCAAATATACTTTACATACAATTCATATGTAGATTCATTTATCAAAGTGATTTCAATATAAAAACTGTATTAACAGTTGTAGAAAGACAAACAGATACATATTAAATTTCTCCTCTCAAAATAAAATGTATTTTCTAAAACAAATGTTTTCAAATAGACAGTTATTCACGGATTCTGCATTTTCACAACACTCTCCCTTTAGTAAGTTCAAAGGTGGAGAGTTACCTGCATGTTTTATATGTAGTATAGTCTGTTTGCAAACACATTTTTGGAGTAAATATCACCCTAAATCTTTTGTAATATGAAGGCATAAAATAAAATGTTAGGCCCGTCTTTTTATCTTCTCTGTTTCTTTTTAGTTTTGTTTCCTCAGAATTCAACATTATATGGACTATTTTCCTTTTTTCTACAAAGACCTCCAGTCATTGAGTTTAATGGTAATTCTATTGTATCACTCCTTGTGTTGCTGTGGCTTGTGGTTCTGGCCCGTGCTACACACTCTTCACTATAATATACACGATAAAAGAAATGAATAACACTGACATCATTATATCGTGATCAACTTTCTGTCTACAGCCAAATGTTCTGCTGCCGAGTCTGAAGAGATAGACATCTGTCTCTGATGACTCTTGTCTTTGTTGCGACACTCTGATTAAAACAGTGATTACAGGCCCATACATTCATGACGATGACTCCATTTTCTGTTCTCTAATTAGGAGGTTAATTCAGTCTTGCTCTGGTTCCTCCTGACGGGCTCATCTCTCTATGAAGGGCACAGAGGAGATGGAATAAGAATAACGTGTGGAGTACGTGTGTTACTATCTACTGCCTACACACACACACACACATACTCACACATCCCACTTACACTCTTTGTGTTATAATGTAATGATTTTTTATAATGCAGCTCATCAGTATGCTGGAGGAAACAGAGGTCTGTCTCTGCGGTTCAAGCAGTCTGGATCATGTCATACCTTACTCTCCACCCACACTCAAGGACATTACATTAGCATTGACTGTCCTCTTCCACACACAGTTTTAACAGCAGAGAAGAACAGAGAGGGACTTCATTTCAAACTCTGCTCACGCTCCCCCTAATAATACTGATATTTGTCATTTATTATGATTCCAGCATGGTTGGAGACACTTTCTTATCATTCTTCATTCAGCCAAGGTTATAAAATGATGAAACTACAATTCCCAGAATGCCACAGAGGCTTTTTAGTCCAACTACTGCACTGCACTAGGTTGACAACTGTACTTTTACTGTACCCTACTTGAGTATTTGTTACTTTATACTTCTACTACACTACATTTCAGAAGGAAATGTATATTTAATTTCACTACTGTTTATGGTGAAAGAAATATTCAATAATATGCAAGTAAAAGTAGCAATACTGCACTGTAAAAACACTCCATTACAAGTCAGTGCTGCATTGAAAATGTTACTAAAGGCTAATAAGAACAAGAACATCTGTCTATTATGATTCCAGCATGTTTGGATACATCTTATTGCTGCTTCCAAGTCATTTTTCATTCAGTAAATATTATAAAATGGTCGAACTACAATTCCCAGAATGCCATATGGGCTTTTTAGTCCAACTACTGCACTGCCCTGGGTTGACCATGTGTTGTGTGACTGCCACCGGACGGCTGTCGGTAGAAAGTGCAGGAGAACTTGCTCGGTGAGACACACACACACACACACACACACATACAAACACACACAGCCATGCAGGCAGCTCAATCCGGACCAGCAGCGATGGCAGCAGCAGCAGAAATGTGAAGATGGATTAGAAAATTATGTGCCTCGGCTGCCATCATCAACATGTTCCCGGGAGTTTTCTATGCACTGCTGGCGGGTTTCCTCGGGGCCGTGGCGTCGTCGTCGGCCAAGCTGTCCCTCGGAGCCGACTACCTGAAGGGAGTCTGTGAAACCGGACTCCGGACGTGGGGAGAGCAGCGGAAATTCAGACAAGCGGACGAAACTACCACCTGTGACCGGGTGAGGCATCAACGCAGTTTCAGTGAATTATTAACGCGGCGAGGACGTGTGTGAATAATGCAGCGCCGAGGCGAAAGCCTGCGAGCGGGGTGATTTCTCACGGAGGAAGTTCTCTCCTCCCCGACTCCCTCATCCCTCAGCATCAGCACCATCGGCAGCATCACGCGGGGGGGAGCCCATGCAGCAGCTGCGCTCTCGTGCCGTGTCCGCGTGCTGCATGACATTGCAGCTCCTATGAGTGTGATGTGCGTGTTATCGCGTTGTTTTAGAACTCGCATCCTATCAGCGTGTTTGAGCTGGTGGCTTCTAAAGGGGGTCAGGTTTCATGTATGACCTTCACACTCCGCGCGCACAGTGATGTCAGAAACCTCTGCAGGCTGCCGGCAGGAGCCTTAAACAGTGGATACGTCACAACAGTGACCTCTAACATAAATAGCAAATCAGGTGGGCAGGTTTGCAAAACAAATGCTCTAGATATGCACCAAGAGATTTGAATGGATCATACGAGCAAGGCCGAGTTACCAGCTGGGGAAACTAGGCAACCGGCTTGCTCCCCAAAATTCCCAGGTTTACTCCACAACATTTCTGTCAACATAATCTGATCAATGGCAGATAGATTTGTTAGAAACTCCACCAAAGTACAATATCAACCACAAAGAGTCCTCCTTGTCTTGCAGAGGGACTGTCAGAATTTAGTTTTAAGACCTTGACTGTTTTCATTCTTGAGCTCATTGATTGTAATGTAGTGTTTTATCAATTTGCTTACATTTTTTTTCTGTGTCAAGCATTTAACACAGAAAAGCTGAAGATCATTCATCATAGGAGAAGTGTAAAGCTGCAACCAACAATTATTTTCATCACCATTACACCTAATAGTTACTTCTTTTAATAATCAATTGATTGTTCTGTGCAGAAAATGTCAGAAAGTAGTAAAAAATGAAATATTAACATAACATTAAGTTTTTAAATGTCATCTTATGAATTGATTTTATGGCACTTTTATCTTTTAATTTACTTTTTTTCACACACTTTGAGCTGCATGTTTTGTAGGAAAGGTGCCATACAAATAAAGTATTATTGTTATTGTTATTGTTATTACAATATATTCAAATTTCCTTGTTTTGTTTTGAGAAATCTAAAAGATGTTGAGTTCACTGTCACAGAAAACAGAACAGAAAACTGACAAATATTCACACTTGAGAAGCTGGTGCCAATTTGAATTTCTGATATTTTTGCTTATCAGCTAATTCAATACTGCAAAACAAAAATATTTTAAATGTGCACCACACAGAAAAAGCTTGTTGTCTAAGTTTCTGTTTATATTTTCCAGCTCCATATCCCTCTGAGGCTGCTGTGTGGCGGACTCCTTTTCACCTGCAACGCTGTGATGTGGACCTTCCTCGCCAAAGCACTCAGGTACTCCTCTTCCTCCACCCGAACCACTGTGACCACCACCGCCTCCAACTTCATATCTTCCGTAAGTAGCAGCCTCTCTCATCCACGCTTCTTGTCTTTTCTGTGTAGTTTTCTACAAAAGCCAAATAGTTCACATCAGATTGCGGTGGCGTGTATGTTACCATAATTTTTGAAGGACATTACATCCTTTCTTCCTTATGTAAGCTGCTTTATTTTAGAAAGTAGGCTGGACTAAATTCAGAAATAGCTTGTCGCAGTGATTTAGGTGTCTTACAGGAATTTCTTTTCAAAGTTCAGCTTCTTCTTTGACATATTCCATCATAATTTAAATAGAATTGTGGAGACTAATTTACTTTGACTAAGGACACCCTGATTTTCTTCTCCTCTGCAGGCTTTCCTAGGCCAGCTGATCTTTGGTGAAGCCCAGATAACATTGTGGTGGGTTGGGATTTCTCTGACCTTCTCTGGTCTGTTGGTACTGCAGAGGGTTTCGCCACAGGATGGACAACACAGTGCAGTCGCCAAGAAGGATGAATAATATGGCTGGTCTCCACTAGTTCAGCTCAGCCTGGCTCCAGCTGGCTGTGGTATGTTGTGTGCTTTGGTTGGCAACTCCTCTGATTTTAACATCGAGCCAAAGTGTAATGAAATCTGAAAACAGCAGTTGTGTTTAGCATATTTTGTTCTTTAACTCAAAAACGTGTACTTAACATGTACTCATTGTAACAATTACTTACTGCTATACAGTGAAAGAGCAAGAAGAAATCTGTTGTTAACCTTCCAATCGTGTGTTTTCGTAAACAGTTTAACTAAATACCACTTAAATTGTGCCCTTATTTTGAATTACTGACTTTTTATCCTTCAGTTTTTGGCCGTGCAGGCTGTGAAACCCTGCTGGTTCTGAAATCAGAGGAGACGCTGGCTCTCAGCCAGTCTGGCTGTGGTGCTGCCCAGTTGGACTGGTGGAGACAAGCTAATGGAAGCCTGCGTCCAGTTTCTCCAGAAGCTGTAAAATCATCTCTATCCACAGGCTTACAACGAAGCAAAAACAATACTAGCTTTACGTTACTTTTTGAAAACCATTTTAAAACCATGGTGAGCTATAACAGGGCAAATGTGACGGAAGTGAGGAGACTAAAAGAAGTAGTTTGACATTTTCTGAAATGTGCTTATTTAACTTCCTGCCTGGAGTTAGATGAGAAAACTGATGCCACTTTCAAGTCTGAATGCTGAATATGAGAGAGGGTTATCTTAAGGTGCTTTTCCAACAAAAGTTCCAGGAAAATGTCCAGGAACTTTACCTAGGCAGTAAAAGTTCTGTGTCATTTTCACTGTAAAATGCTTTTTCTGTGTGTCAAGTAAACATCACACAGAAAACCTGGGAAAGGTCGTATTAATCCATCATGGCAGAAAGGCTGTAAGGCTGTAACCAACAGTTGTTTTCATGATCGATACGTCTGACAGTTTCTTAAATAATCAATTGATTGTTCACTGTGTTGAATGTCAGAAAATAGTGAAAAACAACATTAACATATTGAAATGTCTTGTTTCGTTCAACCATTAGTCAAAAAGCACCTTCAGTTAACCCTTTCTTGGCTGTAGTTTGACATTTGTTGACAGGAGACTGGTACTGATCTTCTCATCTGACTCTCGGCAAGAAAGCTAAGTGTATGTCAAGTGTCAAACTATTCTTATAAAGGGAGAGGAAAATAACACACAGCCTGAATATAATTTTAAGGACCTGTGTGTTCACGAGTTATGGATAAACAGCATTGTTTACCGTGTACAAGATGTTACCATCTATCAGCCTGTGTGTTGTGTATTGCAGCCGTGAGACCACCAAAGCTTTCTTAATTCTCACATTTCCTTAAGTCACTATGACACTCACTGTAAACATCTTACACTGACTTTCCATTTTATGCATGCTCAAGGCAACGTGATAAACGAAGCTAACGAGGTGTACTTTCACAAGTAATAATCCTGCTGATGTAGCACTGAAAGGCTTATCCCTGGTGTGATTTTGCCCTCTGCCAGGGTCTTTCTTTTACTTTTTCTTTGCCTTTCCTGACAGCTTGAACCTTAACCTCAAGATACGAGCATGACACATGTTTCGATTCAGAGGCAGCTGGTCTTCCATTTCATGACAGACGTGTGCATGTTCCTACCGAGGCCTGAACTCAGATAAATCACACCAAAGCATCCTGGAGCGTCATTTCACTCGACTTGAGTGACGTCTCCGTGAGCTGCTTCATTTTATTAAACTTGTGACTTAGGCGTCCGAACTGTCTCTCCAGGTTCAGAGACATCACACGGCCTTTTTGATTGCCTGTTGAGCTTTATGTGCCCTGCGTTTGCAATCTCATATTATTCTGTTGCACGTCACGAATATCACTCCATCACCCGTCATCTCTCTGGGTTTAATAGACACCTGGTTCCATTAAAAACTTCCCTCTGCATCCCTGGAGTTGTCAGCGAGAATGCAATAACATTATACGTCCTTTAAATCTCATGACACTGTGATGTGTGCGACAGCGAGGGAGCTTTGAGCATTAATAATTGAGCATAGAAAATGGCAATACATGCTACTAGAGGGATGTTTCTGTTAGCATAAATCAGCTGAATAAGTAACGGTAGTACACAGGCCTGAACGTGACGTCAAAGGCTCCTTCACTGAATGGTGTTTTAAAATCACACTTTGCTGTTGTTTGGATACATATCATAATCTAAATGCATAACGGTAGCTACGATACCCGTCTGTAACATCCCACAGCAGCAACGCACAAATATATCAGATGTCCTTCCAACTGCTGCTGTGCAGGATTTGTATCATGTGATTTACACGCATCCCTATTAATGTGACTGCAGAGACAATGTGACTGCGCAGCGCTCATATTAAAGGCCGGCTAAGTGACGTTTCATAGCAGGGCCGTACTCACCATGCAATTTTTTTCAGCAGTGGAGATCACTCACAGCCACACACGACAAGCGACTTCAGTTGTTTGTGCCTCCACGTTTTGGGATCCTGAGTGTGTTGTGTTACTTAAAGGAGTACTTGGACAATTGGGGGGGGAAAGAACACTTACTCGCTTTCTTGCCAAATGTCAGATAAAAAGATCGACAGCACTCCCATGTCTGTCCGATTGATGTGAAAGCTAGCAGCCAGTTAGCTTAGCTTAGCATCAAGACGGGAAAGAGGGGGAAGCACCGGGCCTGCCTCTGTCCGAAGGTGACACGATCCACCTCTAAAGCCCATTAACACATTATATCTCTTGTTTAAACAGTACCAAAATGAAAGTGTAAACAATTTCTGGTTTATGTGCCAGAGTATTTCTTGGAGCAGTGACTTCCAGCAGATTACCAACTGCGTTAATCAGTGAGCTTAAGAGGTTTTTGGATTTTGTTGTTCCCTCTGGACAGAGTCAGGTAAGCTGTTTCAAGCCCTTTAGACTAAGCTAACTGACTTCTGGCTCCAGCTACATATTTACATTACAAACATCAGAGTGGTATTAAGCTTCTCGTTTAATTACTGGCAAGGAAGATAAGAATATTCCCCCCAAATGTCAAACTATTCTTTTGACGTACCTTTAATATATGTAACCTTTGCTTTTATTCTGAAAATATCTCGGTGCCTGGCGTTTCTCCAGTTAACGGCATGATATGAGGGTAAACCACCTACCTGTGAACCCACTCTCACTGTAATATAACCAATCAGAGCTTTGCAGTAGCCACATTTCTAGCTCTGTGACAGTGGCATGGCCCTGAGTGTGATGTATTTATATCCATGTGCACATAAACTGTAGATGTGGTTGTACAGAGAGATTAGAAAAATACTGAAATATTACCCTGACCTGACAAGGTGTGTGTCACGTTGATGAGTGAGCGTGGTGCACTGAAGGAAGTAACAGTGAGTTTATCAGTAATCATTGAATCAACAAAGATTTTAGCAATCTGAAGGTGTTCTGTTGACACCAGAGCTTCTTAGAGGGGATGAAGCTTGTTCAAGCTTAATCTTTGAAATATTAAGTACGGGAAGCTCCAGAATAATGGGAAAGAGACTGATTTTGTTTTTAGTTTATTGGCACTCTTTAACCTTAGGTCCATGCAGATCAGTCCTCATTTTTAATCTGGAGGCTGCAGCACTGACAAATTTAACATTAAGTTCAATTTATAACACAAATCAAGACGGTGTGATAAGAGGTATAAACCATAATGTGTTTTACAGAGTATGTGAGACAATTGTTTGTAAAAGTGTAAATATATTCTGTTAATAGAAAACACTTAAAATGGTGTGTAAATTGTCATCTCCACTGAGAGAGGAAACACTTAAATTATTAAATAAACATCTCAGCTGACAATAAGATCGTTGTTTCAGTCATTCAGATATCATTCGGTACACCTACACAACTTTATACCTCCAAGAGAATAAAATCCTTTCTTTGCATTCAGTCTAATGGAGAGCATGCTTACTTATACCTACATTTTATTGTAGAATAATTTATCGGAAATTATAGTTTTACTGTCAGACTTTTGCCACCGTACTTTTAAATATTTAAATTTAATTAATTTAAACATTTTCCCTCAAGAAGTATGTACTTTCACTTCATTTCAGAGATGTTTAATAATGGTTTGTTTTTTGTTGTAATGTGGACACTAGCATCAAATGCATCCCTGAATTTAAAATGTGTATTTAAGTAAGAAAAAAAAATATATAGCAAACTGATAAAGAGTCAATAAAATACCAAAAGAACACAAAGTTGTCACATATATAGTTTTATTTCATTCCCCTTTAAACAAATACCACAGTCAAAAAGAAAAAAAAAAAACTTGTGGTCCACAGTAAGTACTGCAAATAGTTTTCATACCCGACCACACAGAACATACTGAACAATTCAAGAAAAATAAGAAAGCTGGTGTCCTGTATGTGTAAACTGGATAGCAACTGTTGCATCTCCACATTAACGTAACATTTTTACAATTTTTAAAAACTCCAGTGATTTTAAAAGCCTAAGAAAATGTAATTCCTGACAATGCTCAACACTTGAACCGGTTACTTCACTGCCTCCGTTCATTAAGCATTCAATTTGGCAACATGTAGGGTATGTTCTAATAATTCCTTTCATCTTCAAAAGTATGACTTATACAACAGTAAGGCTTTCAAACACATTTGAACAAAGGCCTTTTTAGTGTTAAATGCTCTGAAGTGGCCTGTTTCCCATCTGCACCAAAATCTTACCAGCAAATGTAAAATCTAGTGTTCACACTGGTTGGCCTGGCATCGTCCACGGCTGTGACGGTTAAAATATGCATTTCTAGCATGGCCTTTCGGGCCTCAGTGAACATTTTCCATTGGCCTAAATATTAACCAACACTTTATCCTGTAAGGCTTTTTTCCCTCCAGTCAGGCTCACAACTACAATCTATGACAAACTGGATTATCCAGAAGTGAATTCCATCAATTGAAAGTGAGCGAATTACACTTAGGGTCAGTGCACTCAGAGAGCAATGCATATTGCTTAATTCCCTGACTTTCCATCTGAGCCGGTGACTGTGATGGTCATCAAGCAGAGAGGTCGTCCACATTTACTGCACACACTTGTCGAATAATCAAAAAGGACACCGGTCACTGCCCGGTGGAATATAAAGACTTTCTTCACCTGCCAAGACTTTAAAGTTATAATCCTTAAGGTTGCCATAAATTAAATAAATAGTAAATTTTGATACTATTTGTGTTCTGCATTATTTCAGTAACAGCCATTCATTGTATTTACAGTTTTCATCATTAGTGGTGGAGTCCATCATTCCCGCCCTGGATTCAAACTGCCTTCACACACATGCATGACACATGCTGTGTGGGGAAACTACTCACATTATGTACAGAATGAAATCAGATCGTCGCTGCTTATGGCTTCATATAAAATTACAAATTACTTAGTGACTGACCTCTTTATTAAAAACAGCATGAGTTTGTTTGGCTGCACTGTAAAAAAAATAATAAAAATAAACCAGTTCTATTGTACAGCTGCTCATCGAGTGTTTGTTTAAATATTAAACCACAGGTGTAACCAAATCAACTGGGACTGAATAAAGGATTATAACTTTATCTGGCCACGGTGAGGCTAATGCTGCTCTCTATCACACAGCCTTTGCTCTAACTTTCTTGGAGTACCAGATAGGTGGAGTTGAGTGCAGACAAAAAGTCGATGTAAATCAAAAGAAAACTTGATAAAGTTTACTCTCAAAAAACATTTCTTACTTGACCTGAACAAATCCACTCATCTGGCATCAAAGAAGGATACAACAAACTCATTTAAAATGCTATCAACCAGTGTGATCCTGTCTCACCCTGACTGTCAACATTAAGGCAAAAATAATAGATTTTTTTTTTTTTTTTTTTTTTAAATAGCAGATGCCACTGTTCACTAACGTGCTGTCCTAAGGCAAATCATCCGCAGCATCCGGGAAAAGACTATTGCATCGACAGAAATACAGGAAAACAAGAGGTGACAGGAGGACCACAACGATGTTTACAGGATGACAACACCAGGTGATCGTCTTGGAACCTGGACCGTGCTGCTTGGAGAGAAAAATACTCATTATGCTTCAGTTCACATTGTCTAGTATCGGAAACAGGAAATGATGCAGGAAACTTCAGTCCGGAGGAGGCAGAACTCAGTCTCTTGGTGTCGTTTCACCAACTCTTTAAGTGCTTCTTGTCAAGTTGTTGCTGCGTAGTCTGAGATGGTTGGGGTTTTTTTTTTTTTTTGGTACAGCTACACCTCATTAATCTCAGTCAGCACCAAGAGGGAAACTATAAAATGTAAAGAAGGTGACAAGATTAAAAAAAAAAAAAACTGCAATGGCTTAGAACTGAATACCCTGAAATGAAATTAAAAGAAATATCCAGAAATGAAAGACAGTATATAAGTGGATGAGAGGAGTTCATGCTCATTGAGGTCCAGCCAACAGGCAGACCAGGACTGATCAGTCTTAGTACACAGCAGCAGAGCTCAGCTTAGTTACCAGCTTTCACACTATGTACTGGTACACGTCCGCCTTGCCGTGATCAGGTGTTGCGAACGGGCTCAGCCAGGCTACAGAGAACGGATGGCCAAACACCACTTTCATATTCATCCATTTAGACTTTTTGGCCCATCTTCGCTCCTCCTTTTTCAGCTGCTCAATACCCTGCAGGAGGAAGATATGACAGACATGAGAAGATATAATTCTCCAGTACTGACTCACATTCAAAGCTGTTGCAAAACATTAACTGTGTCAGCTTTGAAGATAAAGCTGTGTCTTTAAAATTTAATGTACCAACAGAAAATAATCACTAAAAAAAGGGATTAAAAATGAAACATGTTGAAGCATTTCTTTTCTTTTGTCCTAATAAGGGTGAGGTGACTCACTCCCAGTATTTCCTGATGTGTAAGAACAGTACACACACACACACACACACACACACACACACACACACACACACACACACACACACACACACACAAGCAGAGCACTGCAGACTCCATTAGACTGAAATTGACCGAAATAGATGATCTTTCTAGTGAATATCGTGACACTGTGAGTCATCGTCGTGGGTGGTTTGAGCAGATACGATATGAGAAGACGCAGTAATCTCCACCTGCCTGGAGGCTGTGAGTGAATTCTTATATTTACATCTGTGCTCTGATTCTGTGAACAAACTGTATGAATCTAGAACCTTTAACCTTCATCATTAGGACTTATTTCAGGATGTCAGAACTGACATCAGCTCCTCTGCAAACTGCTCTTCAGTTAAAAGGCCTACACATGTGCCTGGTCAACTAAACTCTATCACTGATCCTGTAGTATTTCACTTTTTCCTCCTCATAGTGTTATGAATTGCTTTTTGAAGTGTTTTTTGTGCATTTCATGCTTTTATTAGAGGAACAACAGTAGAGAGATGACAATAAATTAAGGAAGAGGGGATGAGATCAAAACACAGAAGAGACCAAACCCCATTTTAGGTTGTTTTTTTTTTAGAAATAAGCATTCAATGCATTTATATTCAGTGACTACCTTTCTATATTGTCGCTTTGATTGTTAGTGGAGGAAACACAAGAAACACCGACCACAACTGTTAATCTCAAATGTGCCTACAAAACAAGACATGGTCATTTTCTGTGTTTTCATCTATTTTTATAAAGATAATTTTTCCAAGTGAAATCTGTACTGGAACACAAAGGAACCACAGTGAGCTGCTAGATGAAGAGCTGCAGGTAACAGGCTGCACGACAACTTCTCAGCAAGGTAATACACCTTATGAGGTCCTCCTGCTGAGTGAGAAATTACTCGCACTGCGTGCAGCATGAAATCAGTTCACTGTAGCAATTATTACTGACTGATTTCTTCATTAAAACAACAAGTTCGTTCGGCTGCACTGTAAACAGATACACTAGTTGCCCCTCTGCTGTATTTCTGACAAAGTGGCTGCTCAAGGAGCCTTTGCTGTAATACAACACCTGCTGTTACCACAAGTGTTGTCAGGGCAACCCGAATTAATGTTTTTGTTTTTTGTTTTTTTTTTATTTAACTGCCATGGTGTTTTTTTAAATGGTGTAAACCCACTTGAAGCCAGACTGTTTTGCATAACATCAAACAACCTTTCTCTCATTTCTAAAATTACATAAAGTGCAGCATCCTGTGTTATAATGTCAAAGAAAATGTGTGCAAGATTATCTCAGCTTCTTTTTGCAATGAACTCTTGTTTTAATGGAGGTTGAATGCAATAATGTAATAACGTAAACTGCTTAGGACAAATGCCTGCCCAATAAATATAATGCGATAAAAGAAATTGTTCATCCAGTTTTGTTATCTTCAAATGTTTGCTGGAGTTCCCGGGTTGTTTTTGATGTTAAATTCACAAAAATGTTTTCTAATCATGTTCAGCTGCACATCGCTAACACATGCTCCCTAATTCTCTGATTATTGGACAAAATGCTTTGGATTGTGTTGTGTGTGATTGTGACTGGTTGTGTTCTCAATATAGCTGTAAGTACAATTTGTTCAAAAACAAAACAAAAAACAAATGCAATAATGTATTTTTAAAACCATGTTTACACATTGGCAAGTTCAGATGAACATTTTTGCTCCTGTGTAATGTTGGGATGCAATCTTTTAGATAAAGAACATCCTCACAACTCTTAACACACTTGGCTGTGTGAACTCAACCATCAGCCCAAAATTCATTTTCAGGATGTTCATAGCAGAGTGATGAGGAAGTGAAACTACTGCCGTTTCACTCACCGTCTCGTCGGTGCAGATGGAGTGAACCTGAGTCCCAAACATGACTGCAGTGAAAATCAAGAAGAGAAGACCCTCGAAGCAGAGGAGGATGAGAAGGATGACGGTTGCTGGTGGAGAGAAGTTACTGCATTCTGATAAAGAAGAGAAAAAAAGAGTTTCCATTTTTAATAGACGAAGTTTGTAAGTTGTGTAAAAGAAGATACAGTACACTAATAAAAATGATTGTAAATTCTGAAACATGGCTTGTAAGAATATTAAATTATGTATCCTGCAGCGGGCTCTTTTCCAAAATGTCATTTTTTTCAAGTTGAAATAAATGCATCAGAGTTAAAAGCGTGCAGTTTCCATTATTTTTTTTCTTTTTCTTTTTTTTAAAGAATATCTACCCCAACCAGTCTTTGGTGGGAATAATCAACTATATTTGCACATAAAGTTGAATAGTGGGAAAACAGCAGAGTCGCTGGTGAATTTGGAAATTTAGCAGCCACTACGACACTGCATTACTCACTTGTCCAGTCTTCTTCAAAGCAGAGCACAAAATGGAAAGCCACCATGATGAGTGCATGGAAGGATATTAGTGCAATGTACATCTGAAACACAAAACAAAGATTTAATGTTACCAAGATAATGTTAACTCCCCTAGAAGCTATGATCCACAAGCTTGATGACAAACCATCAGTCTTTTAGAAAAAATGTGGAACCCCTTTTTGAATTACACTGTCTTTACTTTACAGTCTGAATGTCTGGTGATTTATATATTTTGCAAGACAGGTTTTCCTTTTTCCTTTTATATAATATTTAGATAATGTGAGACTGATCCTTCTGAAGACACTGTTTTGATGAGTGGAGGTTAAAGACTCACTGTGAAGAGCACAAAGTATTTCTGGTTGTTCTCTCCGACACAGTTGTTCACCCAGGGACAGTGGTGGTCCATCTTTTTGATGCAGCGTTTACACACACTGTGGACACACAGATACATAATAGAGATGACAAAATGGAATGAAAAAAAAAGAGGGGAAATCAGTGACCAATCTGAATGTAGAATATATGTAACTTTTAAAAGAGTGAATCACAGAAAGACACACACTCAGTTCGTCTTTAGTGGCCTAATGTGTTGACACTGACCGATGTGAGACTGGGACAGTTGTCAAAGCCAGACTGCTCTCAATTATGGTGGCTGGAGTCTGTCTATATGTGTTTATGGAGTGTGTGTGGGGTTTATCTATTTGACAGGCAAAGCCTGACAACTCATAATCTATCATCTGACAAAGCAGAAAGTCACACTCAATATGCCTGTGTGCTTTGTTTTTCTGAGGGATATTTATATTTCAAAAGCTGCCACCCTGTGTGTGATATATTATTATTATGGGTAATTAGAGACAAATGTATCATCTGAACCACCTAGAAGGATGACTCATGGTGTTAAACAAACAAAGAAAATCATCTACTTCATTCAAACTAACACCCATTTATGTCATTGCCACAGAGTCACTCACTGGCTTTACAATTCAATTACTTTGTAGTGTTTTTGCTCTTTTCGTGCCTCCAGATCCCAGGAAACCGGTTGAGCAGTCGCAGCGGGAATTCCTTATTATCAAGCTGCAGAGTCTACAGGGAAATGCTCCACAGCGACTAAACACACATGGGGGATGGGGGCAGGAGAGCCGGTGCAGGAACAAACACAAATGAGGAGAGGAGTCCCCAGTGGGAGCGTCACACCAAGACTCTCCTCTGTGAGGTGCAGACTCCAGCAGAACACTCTACCTGCCCAGACCCACATCTTAAAAAGGTGCAGAGTTTGCAAAACTGGCAAAAAATTTCCTACGGTCTGCAGACACATTCACACAGTGAGCGCTGTACCTGCAGTGGTGAGCTCTGTCAGGCTTGATGCTGCAGCACTTGGGACATTTGTACACCACCTGTCCTGGTTTGAGCTGCAGGCTTTCGATGAATTCTTTGGTAGCGTTCCCTTTAGGCACGGCTCCCTGGGAGAGAGGGGAGAAAAGACGTGTTGACAAGGCGCGAAGTAGTTGTAGTTTCTATTATGTCAGATGTCATCAGGTGCGTTTCCTTTGTATTAATTTAGCTGCAGGAGTTCTTTTATGACTGGAAATTTGCCCTAACAGCAAGAAATTCAAACTCAAAGAAAAATATGAAAATCATTTGACAAGAACAATGAACCTGTACAATAGTTCAGGAGTAAATCTGTGTCATTTAATAAAACGCAGTTGGAAAAGCTACGAAACATTTTTATCTAAAATTTTGTCTTGGGTTGCATGTTTTATTATTTAGAGACAGTTTGTACAAAGATGTTATACAGCTCATATATTGGGGCTACAACTATGTTGAAGCTAGTTTTACTAGTTGCTAGTTTGTAAAACTATGATTGTTTTATTATCAATTAATCTGCATATTATTTTCCTAATTAATTAATGAATCAGTCTCCGAAAGCCAAAGGTGATGTCATCAAATTATGTGCATTTCAAATGCCAAAACATTCGGTTTAAAAAAGCAGCAAAATGTCATATCTGTAAAAGCATTTTTCTTGATGAAAAAAAACAAACTTTTGTTGAAAAATAATAGTTTTCATTATTGGCTGATCTGCCGGCTAACGTCCAACCAGCCATCAAAACCAAAGATTTTCAATTCACTATCACAATTATTCACATTTTTGCTTGGAAAAATGGCGATTAATCGATAATAAAAATGGTTGCGGATTATTTTGCTGTCAATCGACTTATCGATTAATCAGACTTTTTCTAGTAAGTCTAAACTAACTGACAGTGTTCTGCAGGGCACTAGGAGAAAGTGTTTAGCTAAAAAGCCGACACACCCAAACCAATGATCAGAGTATCAGTCTGACTGACCGGGTCTGTGCACATTGCCTTGGCGTGAGAGGCGAGGGCGAGGAAGGCCAGGCCATTGAAGAGCACCCCGTTGAAGAGGCTATAGGCCACGTTCTTGGCGGGAAGCAGCATGACGAACACCACCACAAACTCAGCATAGAAGACCAGGAGCCAGGTGATGACGCCGCACACGATGCCGCAGCCGTCGCGGATGAACCACATGGTGTCGGAGCTGGTGCGGGGCGGGGGAGGGGCGCAGTGCTCGGGCCTCAGGTAGCCAGCTTGCCGCTCGATGTCCCTGGTGCGGTGCGCCGGGCTCTTCATTCTACAACGCCCGTGGCTCCAACCACATACTGCGGGGAGTGACGAGAGACAGATGGATAGGAAGAGGGGGAGCAGAGGGATGGGAAGAAAATGAAAGAAAGAAGGGAATTAGAGAATCAAGCGAGGGATTTGGATTAAATCTGTGTCAATGAAGGGTGGTATTGGAGTGTAGGACTACAAATACTGATTATTTTCATTATCAGTATCAATCTGCTGATTATTTTCTTGATTGTTGCCTATAAAATGTCAGAAAGTAGTGAAATATTCCCTCCACAGTTTCCCAGAATCCTAGGTGACATCTTCAAAACAGTCCAAAACCCTAAATTTATACATTTACTATCACATAAGAAAAAGAAAAACAATTCCTCACAGTCCAGAGGCTGGAACAAGAAATAAATGCCTTACACTGGTCAAGTATCAAAATAGTAATCATGATTAATTTTCTGTCGATCAACTTATTTTTTAAGTGTCCTGTCTGCATGACGGCAATATCACAGTGCTGGAGTCCTGCACCACAACAACTGAGAGTTTGTGTAAACAGACTGATAGGTACACGACATCCTCGGGGCATATGAAGAAAGATAGAGGCTAATAAGACAGAGTGAAAGAGAAAATGAGGTTGAGGACAACACTCAGGAGGAAGCATTAACTGAAGGAGGAACACTGGCTGCTATAATCCCGACAGGCTACACAATCCATGGAGGGTCCTCTCACAATAAGAGGAAGAAGCTGTTGTCAAGACTTAAGAGGCTGTAATTTACCATTTGGTCTTTAAAGTGAAACAAAGCAACGCTTCAACAAGAACAGCCTCCACAGTCGTCCTGAGCTGCACTGAGAGTCCAGCTCTGTTTGGAGACGGGGCTTATGAATAACCTACTGAGCAGGTCTGAGTGTGTGTAGACAAAGATGAAGTGACTTCAAAGGGGATGAAATGTCAGAAAGGCAAAAATAGGCCTCACTATTATACGGAGATAACGCAGACTGGGCAGTGCAGCACGATTCCCCCCGAGGACAGGAATTTAATCAGAATGAAAGCGATATGGCACGTTTGGGAGAAAATTTATCAAAGTCGTCTCCAGATTTAACAAAAACATCTTACAGGCCATTACAGCCCAAGTCTGGATCACTAGCAGACCCCGTCCCCACCTCCACCCTCCTGTGTTACGACTTAAAACCAGAAAACCCTTTCATTGCTTTTTCATTTCATCTCAGCCTGTGAGCTTGATTTTATTTTACTGGTGTGATGTCTGGCTTTGTTTCAACAAAACAGAAAACAAAATAAAGTGTATTTGTAAGGACTTACTTCTTAAAAAAAAAAAAAAAAAACTTGAAGAAAAGCGAATACAGAAAACAACCAGGATGATAAAACTCACACAAACCCTGCCAAGACTTACACAATAGATCTGAAAATGAACAGAGGATAGTAAATCATGTGAATGAGCCTGGTTCAGATTATCGTAAAATGAAATCCTTCAGTAAGATTTCAGCCATTCCAGCAACCAAACTCTGGAAATCGCAGGCATTGTCTTGATAAAAATGTACTTCCTACACTTTCTTACAATATAACTGACCCAAACCCTGCAGCGTAGCCTCTTGACCCTTTTCACCACGCTTGTCATCACACAGCAGGAGTGAGGCTCTGTGGGAGGCGTCCGCAGATATCACTTTCACTGCAGGTCGAGGATTTCTGAGACATCTCTCCTGGCTCCAGTGGTGGTAGTAAACAGTAACAATGAAGCACATTTACTCCACTATGTTTATCTGACAGCTGTAGTTACTAGTTATTGTGGAAGAGGACTTTTCATACGGAACAGATTAAAGATTAAACTACTTAAAATTGTATAAAGTAGATAAAATGAGCTCCACCTTAACCTGCTACAGTGCTACATTAACTTGCTGCCTACATATTAATGCATCATTAATGCATAAATCAGCACAATAATTGAACAACCTTAAAAGTGCCCATTAATTCATTTCTTTTAGCAACACAAACAATGTGTCATGTCACCGTGTGAAACCGTGGTCCTACCTGTGCGTCATACTTACTGCACATTGACCTAAAAAAAAAGATTACAACCATTTTTGTATGTCTAGATTTTCTTATGGTGCAGCTTTTTGTTTATAGCTTCACAGGGTCTCATGTGTAACTTGTATTTACATCAGTGTCGGTTAAAAGAAAATTATGATGCATATGTGAGGATCCTGTGTAATATTTTTTTTTTTTACTGATTTTCATCAGGTAAAATCTTTTTATTTGATTAACTATTTTCTCTGTACTCTTACTCTTTGGAATTAATGTGCTTTTCATTGAGTTTTCCTTGTATTCTACTTGAATTGTTTTGTTTTTTTTAAATGTCCATTACCCTTGTACCCCGTCTATTGACCTATATTTAGGCTATTGGGGACATGACATTCATATTTAGCAGGAAGTTGTGTAATAGTCTACTGCAAAACAAACTAGCAACTAGTAAAACTAGCCACACATATGTGTTCAACCTGGAAACTTGGCATACACTCTTTTTCAGTTTGGTTGTTTTAATATACAGGTCAATGTGTTTCAAGATATTGGACAAAATCCTTATTAAACAGGCTTTGTTTTATCATTCGAGCTGACTGCTGGTCATTCATGTGACTGCTGGCCAGGCTGATTCAGCTGACGGGAGTTGCCCATATCGAGTAAAACTGGTTCCAGGAAGGGGGATGCAGGACATTTTATAACTGCTTGTAATGTAACTGTTATGTGGTCTGCTTTTACGACTCACTCCATTAGAAACAAAGACATTAAGATGGCCCCCAAAACAATGTTTACTGAAAATGCAGATGATGAGACAAGATAGAAACATGCAACAATGAAAAGTCTTGAAAGACCTGGAGTGAAACTAACTGCAAAACCAGGGTTTGTTAACAACTGTCAACTCAGTGAATGGTTTCTTTTGTATTAAAGTCTATAGATTTCTCTCAGTGAATAAATGTGTTTCAAGTGAAAAGAACCAACTGACTGACTTCATTGTAGCAGAGACACTTTACAGAACAGCCCTTATTTAATTACGTCAACCTAAAGGAAAACGCAACAGTTGAGAGCTGCTGAAATGCCACAGGATGCTTCTGCAGTGCTTTAAGATACAGGATGTTAAAATGCCAGATTTATACTATGGCAGTGAGCCAGCTCCAAATGTTCACATGGCACAGTTTGATATTAAGTGGACAGGAAGAGGCGTGATGTAGAGATGAGAGGGAGATAGATTTAACCTCCTGGTGCGACGGACAGTTAATTAACACTCTAATGTGATCTCACATTACTGATTAACCTCGCTCGGCAGCTTATTAAAAACAATGGTTTGTGAACTAAACAATGGGAACCTGTCAGTTTATGTCACTCTGTGTTGGCATATTATAGTAGATCCAGGCAAGAATGTGTCACATGAGCTGATAGGCACATGGCAATCATAATGTTTCAGCAATTTTCACTATGACACAACAAAACAAAACAGCTTTGCTGCCACCACAGTTGTTTTTAATCTTACTTTATCACACTTTTCTAGCAGTTACCAAAAGAGGTGCCACCCTAGTTTTTATACACGGTCGTACATTTTGATAGCTGTGATTCTGATGTGCTGAAATCTGTGACACTAGAGGGTAAACTACATGGAAAACACCAGATCCTGACAGGTGAAGTGTAAGTGCTCAACAGACAGACATATACAATATGTACAATACAGTACAGCTATAGAAATCACAGTGTCTAAATACCATGGAGGGACCGTTTTTGGTAACAGCAGCTCCAAGGTAAAGTACCCAGATACAGAACCCCGTAATTGGGACACAGACACCATAGTTAGTCAATCTAGCAACCTGAGTGTGACGCTTCAATCTGGAAACTACAGACACTCTGTTTGAGTTTAGTTGATTGATTTACTGTGGGTAAATACTGTATGTCAACATGTAATTGATGAGTTAGAAAGCTGAAACAATTAGTTAATCCACAAAAAATGAATCCACAACTATTCTGATAAGGGATTAATTGTTACAATTTTTCTCCAGTCAAAAATGCCAAACAATTGCTGATTCCAGCTTCTTAAATGTTAGGATTTTCTGCTTTTTTCCGTTTTTTTTTCTTTTCTTTTGGTGATAAAAAATTTAGCATATGGACTCTAGAAAACTGTGGATATTTTTCCACTGACATTATACAGACTAAGAAATTTGCACAGATGTAGCACAAAAATCTGGGACCTGTACATATGCTGCTTAAGTGCACACCAACACATCCACCCTTACACATGCACATGCATCTGTAGTGGTTCTTATGTTACTCAGAAATTACATTTTTATAGTGCTTTTAAGAACAATCTGAAATCTTAACACATCTCAGCCTCTTTTTTGAACATACTGCAGTAACTGTGATGGTTTCACTGTGAGAGCTGAGAGGCTCTAATACCGTTTCACACAACACACTTGACTTATAATGTAAATAATGTCAAATTTCAAAACTGCAGATCAAATTTCGAGGACCCTACTCACTTTTATGTTTTCCACCTGTAAAGAATAAAAAATAAATAAATAAAAACCTGACAGGTTCATTGATAATGAAAATGACTGTTAGTTGCAGCCCCACGTTTAATTACTCTGATTGAGACATACTTGGCAACTTCGTTTACACCCTTTTTGAGTTAGGCTGATTTGATTTAGTGGAGGATAAGAACACATAAACTAAAATATATTGGACAACTTCATAGGCACTTACTAGGAAATTAAAATCTATATCTCGGTGCACAGCTGCCCTGCTGTAGTGCCCTCGGGCAGAGCCTCTTCTGCGGCTAACATGTGTAATGATTAACAGGGCTTGTACGGTTATTATGTTATGTGTGAATTATGTATATTACGGTATTATAATGCGCTATATTAAATTAACTTCCAGAAAGTGCTAATGCAATAAACCAGAGCAGGAAGTAACTGTGGCAGCTGGATCGGGGTGTCTGGATTTCCAGTTGTTACACCTACTGTATGTTATTAAAATTATGTTAAATTGACGGGTCTGCTGTTTATAAAGACCTACCTCGCTGTCTCCTAGCTTGTCTACAAAAGTTTCTTGAAGTCTTCACGTAGTTTGGAGGCTCGTGAAGTTAAATACGGACCAAACTGAGAGTGAGAGTCTCCTCCGCGGCTCCGCCGGATAGCTCCGTCCCAGCTAACTCACTGATCCCCGGACAGCTGCTCTCCACGGCCCCTCGCTCCGGCTCCCCCTCTCACCGCCGCCTCGGTTTCGACGAGGTGTTCGTTGGCTTATTTATCCGTGTGCGAGCTACAGCCGAAGACCGAGACTCGAAACGGGCCTAGCTTCTCTGTCGGGTCCACAAGGCTCTGTGGGCGGTGGGACAACAAAACCCAACAGAGCCAACCAGGAAGTCTCTCCTGCCTTTATCTGAGCGGTGCCGCCCTGAGCGAAGTCTGACAGGCAGCACCTTCTCCCAGGCTCGCGCTGTCTTCCATTAAAAGCTAAATGAGCTCAATTGAGCTAAGCTGAGTGAGCCACTTAATTTCTCCTCATACTGGGGGATTCTGTTCACATTATAAGATACTCTTTTCTTCTGTATTTCAACCCAAGTTTGTGCACTGCACACATGGGTGGAATAACGTCCTACTAGGCCCTGGGGCAAAAAGTGAGTTACTGGGCACCTGCTAACCCCGACCAGTAATCTAGGACTGCGGATTTTAAAGCAACAATTTTGATAACCGGTCAATCATTTGAGTCATTGTTTAGCAAAAATGCCAAAAATCCACTGATACCAGTTTCTTAAACGTGAATGTTTGCTAGTTTCCCAAATTTGGGGTTTTGTTTGTGGGGCAGACTGGAGGAAGCAGTATTTTCCCTTTGGCTTCTGTGAATAATAATTATAACAAAAAATAACATATTTCATTATTTTCCTGACATTTTATTATTATTAAAGAAAACAATTTTTATACACTA
The DNA here is from genome assembly GCF_002814215.2 of Seriola lalandi dorsalis. Classification (NCBI taxonomy): domain Eukaryota; kingdom Metazoa; phylum Chordata; class Actinopteri; order Carangiformes; family Carangidae; genus Seriola; species Seriola lalandi. The sequence goes on from NW_019524306.1 coordinate 93,754, forward strand.
ATGACAAAAATAATTGTTGGTTGTAGCCTTACTCCTAAATGGATAACTATATTCCAAAGGCTTCTTGAGTTATGTAATTACTTTACACAAAGGAAAACTTAAAGTGATTTCATAAAACACAACTTTACAACAAAGGAGTTGAAACATTTGAGATCTGAAAACTAGATTTTGAGACAGACTCCATCTTGAAGACAAAGGTCACAAGATGGCGGACGGAGGACCTGTTATAGCTGATATTCTACTCCAATGGTGCAAATCTCATATACGTTTGTGATTAATTACATTATGTAGACAGAAGAGTAGAGTAAACCTGTGGCTCTTGTGGTCCCTGGACAGTCGTCCATGATGGCCATTTGGTAATCAGGCCTTGCTTTCACGTATTATGGTGGTATTTAAGTCATAGAGCATCTTTTCTTGTTATTATGACACAGAATTCATAATTACAAGATAAGGATTCATTCATTCATTCATTCATTCATTCATTCATTCATTTTTGTGACTGTGAAGTGACAGAGGTGGCAATTCTGGTGCATAAAAGTATGCTTTGAATGCACACAAAAAAAATTCAAAACAGTGATTTTAAGTTGTTTTATTCTGTATCCCTGATGAATTCGTGAAATATTTGTACTTTTAGATTTCAGTCTGTTTTTGAGACTTGATGCACCGGCGGGGCGGGGTTTTCCATCTTCCGGGACATCCAGATGAGCAAAACATCACAACTAACGGTTGTGATGACGTTTTTTTCCGTCGTCTTTGGATGACGTAGGAGAAGAGGGACGCACACACATGCCACCAGTGTTTTCACATCATTATGGCAACAGTTAAAGTCAGCGAGGCTGAAAAAGTGTACATTTTACACGGTATACGGGTAAGTTTTTAACAGTCATACTTCAGCTTCCTTTGACCTCTGTCATTCAAATGATTTCGATAAATGCCACGGCACTGATTTCTGCTCCACGACGCTGGAAGGCTAGCTGAGTTAGCATTTTGCTAGCTGAGCCTGTGTTGTTGATGTTGATTGTTGTCATTAGGATGATTTGAGAGTGGACGGAAGAGGCTGTGAGGACTACAGACACATGGAGGTAGAGACTGATGTGGTGTCCAACACAGACGGATCAGCCAAAGTCTCACTGGTAACGATAAACTTACACTATCTGCAGCAGAAGTCGCTCTAAATCTTTCCATCTGCACATACTACTGCTTATTATTTAGACTCGAGCTTATCAAATTTCGGCTGCCTTCTTTATTGTTTGCTTTTTCACTGACTGATTAACTGTCTATAATTATTTTCTGTTTTGTCTCTGTCAGGGCCACACAGTAGTTCTAGTTGGGATTAAGGCTGAAATAGGAAAACCAAGGCCCATGGTGCCAAATGAAGGTTATTTGGAGTTTTTTGTTGACTGGTAAGTTTGGTGCATACAAAGCATGGACAATAAGTTGTAAAACTGTTTATGGACAAAACGCATAGAGGGAATATTTGTTTTTGGCTAATTTAGAAAGGTATAATACCGGCCAAATACAGGTAATTCATTACATTGGTGCAAAAAAATCAAAAATCATATAAATATTGAGTATTGCAACAAATCAGTCCTACTTACAGATATGAAGCATTGACTACAATGACTGAATACGCACAGAGATATATGTTGTCTTAAGGTATATACTGTCATATTCATGATAGAGGCAGGGGGATGTGGGGACTCTCATCAGAATAGATTTAAAACAGAATATACCATTATCACAATAATCAACCATCAAAGAAATTTGTACAGTGGTATTATTTAAAAACATCTACCTTTTTAACAAATCAATTTCAACCCTATTACTATTTGAATTGAAATCAAAGGTAAAAGTGTGTCAGACAAAAATGTTAATGTAACCAACAGGAACAAAAATGAAGATTCTCATTGTAAAAAGTCAAATAATTTTTCATCTTAATTTTATACTAGGTGAAAAGGGTTTTGGGAATGTTTTATTGGATTCCCTGCCACTAGGAGGTGGTGTTGTATTGTCTGTTCCCTGTGACATGTGTCTCCAGCAGATTCCAGTGATCTGTGAACTTACCAAAATAAAAGATATTATTATATTACAATAAATATCACATACATGCATGTGGTAAGGTGTAGCAGGGTCAGTCGGTCTCACTGCTTTTCCTACTTACTCTGCCTTACCTCTTTCCCGCTAACTCAAGAGAGAATAAGCCTGACCCCTCTCAGACTGATAGATATTCTGTTACCACACATATTTATTGTCTTATTTTCTCCTTTCATCACTAGTTCAGCCAACGCAACCCCTGAATTTGAGGGCAGAGGAGGCGAGGAGCTGGGGACGGAGCTGAGTAACACTCTCTACAAAGTCTTCAACAACAAACACAGTGTGGACCTGAAGGGTCTCTGCATCAGTGCTGGAGAACACTGCTGGGTGCTCTATGTGGATGTGTTGGTGGGTGGTCGGACAATGTAATAATCCATGCATGGATTAGTTTGTTTCAAGCTAGTTTGTTTTAGATTTTTGCTCATATTGACAAAACGAAGACACCACATGCGTAGCAAGATTTAGTGTTTGTACTTCTAATCTATTTGTACTTGTATGATACAATATGAAAACTCATCTTTGCATGTGAATCATTGTTTGATTTGAAGTGTTTCTCCCTTGTTCCAGTTGGGGAATGAATCAAAGCAGCACATTTGACATTGGAGCAGCTTATTTCTTCTTAGTACTGAGTTCCATTGTCTTCACTAAGGTCAAATCTCACATTGCTGTGTTTCCCCAGCTCCTGCAGTGCGATGGAAACTTGTATGATGCCATCTCAATAGCTGTCAAGGCAGCTCTCTTCAACACAAAGTAAGTTAAGTGTCATTCTGGTATTTTTTGGGGGCTTTTATGATCGGATTTTTAATCCTGTAATCTCTTACAGCTGTCATATCTTTCAGTTTAATGAGCTACTTGTCCATACAGACTGAATAAGCTTATAGACAGTCCTCTGATTCCCTCACCGACAGAATTCCCAGAGTGCATATATCAGCAGATGACGAAGGAGGAAAGGAAATCGAGCTGTCAGATGATCCGTATGACTGTATGAGACTCAATGTAGAAAATGTCCCCTGTATAGTCACCTTGTGCAAGGTAAGATCACCTGCTGATACTCAGAAGGAAGAATTTCTGAAGCCCGTTGTCGCACAAACTGAAACGTATACACTGTTTTTTCCGCAGGTGGGCCACAGACACGTGGTGGACGCGACTCTGCAGGAGAAGGCCTGCTCTGTGGCGAGCCTGATTATCTCTGTCACACACAAGGGCACGGTCACCTGCACGAGGAAGGTGGGCGGAGGCAGCCTGGATCCAGAGAGCATCTTTGAAATGACAGAGGTGAGTCTCCGGCCCTCCTTCTCCACCATCTGTTCTCCTCTCACCACCGCTGATGCATTAGCATGACGTGGTTTTATTCCATTTTTATTTAACTGCGGCACAAAAAGCAGTGAGAGTTGACCTTGAGCCAATAACCAGGTTATTATGTCAGCTGGGTGAATCTGCTGCTGCATTTTTATAGTGCACAGAGGTTTAAAAGACCCAGGAATACCATATGTTTGCTTTGAATGTACAATTTCTTTCTCCTCTAACATTGTGTATAATGTGGCTCTATATCTACTGTGCAGACATGGCAGTGGTGTTAGTCTTCTCAACTAACTCTCAGCAAAAACACAAACAAGCTTCTTTTCAATGTCAGAAGACTAATAAAAACACTCTCCCTGTAAAGTTTCAACATGTTTGCATTGATGATTCTTAGGACATTAAGAACATGTAAAACATTTATGTTATTACATTACAAAATGTATGGAAAATACAGAAGGTAAGTTAGATTTAAATTGACAATAAAGGTTCTGACTTTTTAAAAAATGTAAATACTGTATTTGAATGCGATTACATATGAATAAGGCTGTACCGTAAGAACTGCACTAAAGCATCTTCTTGTCTCCAGGCCGGTAAACGGGTCGGGAAAGCACTTCATGCTCCGCTCATGAAGCTGCTGCAGCAGGAGGAGAGTTTGGGAAAGAAGAAACAGAAAGTTGGTTTCCTTGGTTAAGATCAACCACTGTATCTACAGCGTGTATGTACATGTAATTTTCTAATAAAACTTTTAATTTGTACAGTCTGCTCGTCTTTGAATTTTCTGACGTTTATATATGCTGTTGTATGGTGTTAATGTTTTAATTGACACCGAAACACCTGTATGAAACCTGATGGAGATAGCAGCCTGTTTTATTTGTCTTTATTGGGGGTCGATTGGCATTTGAATCAGAATACATCATCCTGTGTAGAAGATATTAGGATCCCATCAATCAAATGTCTGATTTAGGGCTGCAACTACTTTATCAGTTTATCTGCAGATTGATTGAATCATTTAGCTTATAAAATCCAGAAAGCTGACGAATAGTTGAAAACTAAACACATGCAGTTAATGTCAGAGCAGACTAAAAACAGCTAATACAGCTGAAACCAGTGAATATTTTAAGATAACCGAATGTGCTGAGGAAATTACAGAAGGGACTGTGTTCATAAAAATATTAAGTGTGTCCATGAAATTGTGTCACTGAGCAACATATTTTACATATTAAAAATAAAAAAAACGTTCCAGTATCCTGGTGTTTCGTTTCTGTTCCACACTCGTTAAGCTTGAGTTCATTATTCTTTTGGTAAAGAAACAAAAGTTATCAGATGTGAAGTCAGTGCTGTAGTTTCACAACAGCCTCTTTGCGTCCTTCTGTCTTTGCCACGTGTCAGTACGAGGATTGTGTACAGTGGAAGTCTTACAGAAAGACCAGATGTGACTGGATCGTTACCACTCTCCTTCCCTCAGACTGTGCGCACAGGCTGAGAGCAGAAAGGGCCAAAACAAACTCACTACTTATGGCCAGAGAGTTTGGAATTAAAAAAAAAAAAAAAAAAATGACTGCAGAGAATTATTTATAAAAAAAAAAAAGATAAGAGACTTCACAGGTAATGTTTATTAGATTTTTGATTTCAACTCTTCACCGCTGCCAAAAACTCCAGGAAATATGAACATTTTTCCAAATGAGACCATATCTAGGAGCTTCCAAAGCACCTTTTGGCTAGCTATTAGGAAAAAAAAGTCTTATTCCATCTTAGGTCTTAACCAGTCTTTAGAGCCAAGAAATAAACTGTAACCAAGTTATTTAGACTTTTATGCAACAGATGAATCAGTGTTTGTTTATTACTTTTTCATACACTCTGATGGAAGCCGCACAGGGTTATGTCATAACTTTTTCACACTGTCTCGCTTTGTCTGCCAGTCTCCACCTGCTCTCCAGACTTGGCTCTAGTTAGCACTGCTCCTCCATGTGAAGCGTCTGGAGCCAGATGAGAGAAAAAAACACACACACACACACACCATCCTTAAATGCTTTTGAGGTTGGATTGTTATTCCTGCAAATGGCAGTTTTGGACCTCAGTATTTTTCCCTGTTCTGAGCGATGAGAGGGAGGGTGTGAGAGAGAGAGAGAGAGAGAGCGAGCGAGAGAGAGCGATAAATATCAAGCTTCCACGTTGGAGCAGCCTCATTCAACAGGTCTAACCATGGAGTTCAGAGTGTGTGTGTTGCTGGGAGTACTACTGCTGGTGAACTGCTCACTTCAGCAGACTCCATCGAGGAAGAAGCTCGTGAAAAAAGGTAGATAGACAACATCTGGACAATGTGATTGTTCTTTGAGATACTGCTATGAAATTTTATTTTCCTTATTTTTTTATTTGTTTTCCTCATAATCATGTGCTAAAAACCCTGAAATAAGTCTTTATTCAAACATTAGTTAGTTGCTCTTTGATGCACGGATTCCCACAAAATTTCATATGACCTGATTTGAATGTTCTTGTGTCCCTGGTGCTGCCGGACTCCAGATACGACAAAGGATGCTGCCATGGAGGGGCTGCAGAAACAGATCAACGACATTGTCCAGGAGCTGAACCTCCTGAAGGAACAACAAGCCCTGCAGACAGGTAAAACTGAGCTATGAAGATCTGGTTTAAATTACAAAAATAATTCCTGTTAAGTTGTACCCCACAACCAGGAGCAGCGGTGTTAACTTGATGGTTGACCAAGTGGTCCGAAGTAAGGCTGGATTACTAATCAGGCAAAGTGAAGAGCTGCATTTTAATCAATTGTGTTTAATATGTGTGATTTAAAAGTCTTTTAATAGGAATATGCAATACTAAGGCACAATGTCAACCAAGGTGGATCCTGCATTAAGACCTCATCTTGAGACCCTGTCTTGCAGAGGGGCCCCGTGTCTGAGGAGCTTTATTTTAGTTCATGAAGTGCTCACACGGTGCATGGTCCAAATCACCAGGCAGTTATTACCTGTGTCCCAAATCAATACTATATGCTAATTCTGTACATTGTGTACTATACATGAACTTTCATAGCAGACTGTTGTAGCAGTTAGTTTACAAAAATAGCAACATAAGGTGTGTTTCCGCTGCAGGAACGTTTCCCAGGGAACAGGAACCTTTTGAGAAACTTAATTCCCCTGCATTCGTTTCCACCAGAGGGACCAGGGTGTAAATGAAGCTCTGGGGAGACGGTTTAACCAACCAAAACAAGTCCCTTCTTCAAGGGGTCATACTTTCTGATGGTTCAGGAACTTTCTGGGTGAGGCTTGGAGCACTGAACGTCACTGATTGGTCAAGCAACACTGTTATACACCCGGCGTTTTTAAAAGTTTGCAACTGCAAACCCGTTGTTTTGCTTGTAAGTTGTGGCAATAATCGGGACAGAGCAGCTCAAGATGTTTTACTACTGATGGAACGATGAGAAAGCCCAGGCTTTGTTGGCCATTTTCGCTTTATATGTCGTCATCACTTTGATCATTTGATAATCATTTGATAATCTTTGATGTGACATGAAAGGTGAAAGTTGAGCTTTTGATACAACATCAGTCTCTCTTTTTTTTTTTTTTTAATATTCATGTGGCTTTGGCCTTAGACAATACACTGGAGGAAGTTTTACCCTTGGGAAAGTTCCTGCTCATCAGTTCTTAGGAAACTAAAGTTCCTGTTGGTGGAAATGCACTTGTACTTTACCTTTATATACTAAGAGGAAATTATATAGTATGTGTGATGTCAGATGTGAATCAAACGGCAACTTTGGAAACCCACTGACAAATCCTCTAGCCTTAGACGTGCACATCAGCAGCTCAACTTAGTTTCTGATCACGCGTGGAGGGGGGTAAGCAGCCATCAGTGCAGACAAAAAACACCTCTTAGTCTCACTTCCGGCTGCAGAGATTAAAACTCGAACATTTAAAGAGAATTCATTGATATCGTGACATGAGCTACACGAGTCAGGGCACCAAAGATGTATTCAAGTCTCAGCCAATAGTCTGTGTTACGCCTCTCTTAAAAATAAAGACAGATGGGATACATGTGCAGTCTTTGAAACTGCAGGTTTTAATGTGGGAAGCACATGGCAAACCTTTGGCTGATCTCTTGTTCAGAACACAAAATGATATCCAGTTGTTCCTGCCAATCCGAACATCCTCAGCGCTGATGAAAAGCACCTTTTTTCATCATGTTGCTCATTATCACTGAGGATCTTGTGCTTATATCCTGTCTCAAAATACCGCAGGGTTACTGTTATTCATATTATCAAAGGGCAGTCCTCAGAGATAACAGGATAGCTGTTTTATCTCTTGAGGAAAAAAAAAAAAGAAAGATGACACTGTCTAAACATCTTCTCCCTTTTCCCCCCCCCCCCCCCCATCAGTCTGTTTGAAAGGCATAAAGACCCACGGCAAGTGTTTCTTAGCTGAGCCTGTGAAGAAGCGCTATCACACTGCCAGCGAAGACTGTAACGCCCTGGGCGGTGTCCTCGGTACGCCCACGTCCAGCGATGAGAACGACCAGCTCAGAGATTACATCCGCCAGAGACTGGGCCCGGATGAGCAGATCTGGCTGGGCGTCAACGACATGGTGACCGAGGGCACCTGGATGGACCAGACCGGCGTCAGGATCGGATACAAAAACTGGGACACATCCAATTCCCGGTCCCCTCAGCCAGACGGCGGCCAGTCCCAGAACTGTGTCGTCCTGTCCGCGGCCTCCCGTGGGAAGTGGTCTGACGAGAACTGCCGTGAGGAGAAGGCCTCTGTCTGCCAGTTCAACATTGTTTGATTACATTTATCTCACCATAGACTCTGCGCATGGTTTTAGCTGCTTTGTCTGTGTACTCTATCTGCAATTCCACTTTGCCTGCTATTCTCAAAGGAGTTTTTAAGCCAGTGGTTCTCAGCTGGTTTTGCATCGTGACCAAATTCATATCTAGCAGTCACGGTCTGCTGCAGGACACATTGATATGTGAAGTTGATATTTTTCACAAAAGGGATCTGGTGACATGTAATTTGCAGGATTCCTTGTGGTCACAATGAAACCAAGGAGAACAAAGTCCAGTCAAGAATAAGCCAGAGATTATGGGACATCATATCTTCACTTAGGCATCAGTGACTTCTGCAGTCATTTATAGATTTTTGTTTAAATCCTCTTTAAAAAATATACAAAATTATAATTTTCCAATAATATCAAAACATATATAGGCTTATTAGATGTTCATAATTCAAAATACCAGTGTTCCTGCAATAAAATGTGTGTGGGTGCTGGCACCTTTCACAAATGTAAAAACTGGGTGTAACTTTTCCATTATGTCCACACATCCAAGCTTCAACATTACAACAGCTCCGTGACTCACTGGTTGAGAACCACTGGTTTAAACTCAGGCAACCCCTCACAACTAACTACTGTATTTTACCGACAAGACTCACAAGGAGCCAGAATAATATAAGTGATACTGCATTAAACTCAATCTTCATCATCTTCAATCAGAATTCTTTTAAGAGATTATTTCAGTTTGCTAGTTTTGTATTCTGCTGTAATATCTAGCCTGATGTAACCTGAAAATGAACATCAATAAAATGCAAAAATCCTCTTATCATTTTGGGAAATGCAGTTATTTGCTTTCTTGCCGAGTGTTACATGAGAAGATCGATGCCACTCTCGTAATTATATGGCAAATGTGAAGCTACAGCAACAGCAGCCACTAAACAGTTTGTTCAGTTTCAGTTTCTTCTGGGCACAAACATTGGAAACAGGGATAATGGCAACAACAACAACAATAACTGCTGACCAGCTTCTCTAAAACCCACTAATTATAATGCGGTCAATCTCATTTGGTTAATCTATACAAAAAATGTGAGAGTAAACTGCAAAAACAACTTGGGATGCAATACAGGAATTACTGTACCGCACGCAAGTATTTGAGAATTACTAGATGTAGGTTTTTTTATTTTTTCAAAAATGTTCAGGTGCAGGTCGACAGAGGCGCAGCAGAATGAAATTGTTCAATTTCCAGGCACAGCAGGATCATCTATAAGGCCTGTGTCATAAATTGACACCTACTGTGCCTGAAGACTGAATAAAATAAGCACTATCTAAATGTAGTCAGGTACTTCACCTTTCCTTCACGTGCCCCCCTGCGGTCGCACTCCACAGCGGTCACAGAATATGGTGTAACCACTTGCAGCTGAAAGAAATGGGATGCAGCTTTGTAAACCTGGCGTCTGCAGTCATTGTTTCCAGTGAAAAACACTTCTCCACAGTAAACACTGGCTACTGCTCTGCAGTCTGCAGTCTTCTCTTCCACACCCTCCTTCACTCTGTTTTTCATGGCTGGAGTTCCTGTGGTTGAAATTGTTTTCACCATGCAAAAGGTCAATGTTTCAGCATAAGAGGGAAAGTTAAATGTCACTGCTTTAATGTGTGATGGCAGCCATTACCTCAAGAAGTAAAATGTCTCCCCATCCGAGCTATTCACCTGGAATTTATTGGAAAACAAACAAAAAAAAAAAAAACTGTATTTACAGGTAAAGAAAAAAACAAAAAACAAAACTATAAAACAATCTAACAAACACTTTTAAAAACAAACACCAGAGGTACTTGCAAATCTTTTTCCATAGTCCCTGCTCTTGAATCCATGTCACATGGACTGAAATTTAATAAAACTAAACATATCAAACATTAAAGGAATAGATAGACATTTTGGGAAATATGTATTCTTGCTTTTATTAGACATGAAGATCAATATCATCCTCATGTTTGTGTGGACTTCAGGAAATCACTGCATGGATTACAAACAAACACGACATAACACTAATCTAATTAATAAGCTTTAAAAGGTGCTGGTAGGTGGTGGTGTTCAAACGGAACCAGGCTAACATTTTACCCATTTCCAGCCTGAATGCTTAGCTAAGCTAACCGGCTGCTGGCAGTAGCTTCATATCTACTATATACTGTAGACCGTGAAAATGTATCTCCCAAAATGTCAAACTATTCCTTTAAAAAAAGAGGATCAACACTTCTACTCTTGAAGCTGAAGTTCTGACAAAGATGACAAACACCCACATTAAAAGTTAATCACTGAGTGTGATCGAGGCACAAAGTTCGCGTCAGTACAGACCAGATAATACTTGGTGCTGTAATGAGAGTAGAGTAGCAGCAGTCCATCATGCAGCTACAGTCCTAATGCACTACAAGGACTCCTCTGTTATCGGCGGCTGTGGCTCCATGTCGGCTCCAGAGAGCCGGATTGTGTTTATGTCCCCTGTGCTCTTGAAAGTGTACAGTTCATTGTCCACCATCCTGCGGTCCTGAAAGCCGAGGCTGTCCTGCCGGTCGATGGGAGTCCGCGGACGAGATGGGATGAAAGTCTCAGAGGGGTCCAGGAACGTCTTGTACTGGTCAGTCTTGGGCTCTGGGTCCGGTTCTTTGATAACAGGCAGCTGTCCGTCAGTGGGGCCTGTAAATGTGTTATAAGAGTCCGCCTGCATCCCCGTGAAGTGGTCCTGCATGCTGTCGGCGTAGCTGGTTTCACCCAGCAGATGTCCGTACACCATCATTTCATCTATGGAGTCGTAGACGTGGGAGTTGTTCTCAGGTCGGGTTTTGGTGAAGTGCTTGTCACCTGGGCGGAAGAAACTCCCTTTTCCAATGTAGATGGAGGCCTCCTTATTCGTTCTTTCCTTTTTCTTTTTCCTGTTTGAAAAGATGAACGCAGAGTGGAATCAATAAGAAAGAGTCAACAAAAGTCGTCAGTTAAAGGCTAATTTTAGGGGTAAATTACAAATAATTACCACTTTACTAAGAATGCACTCAAGTATGGAGCCCCAAAACTGACAAAATGTAGTAAAATATAAAATTTAATAAAAATAAAACTGAATACATCAACAAATAATATTTTCAATAATAACCACAGAAAGTTGTTGCATGCAAAATGTATTTATACTTATATTTCCCTAGCTCATATTACTTTTGTAGAGATGTATGGAGCCTCAAAAATAGAACTGATTGCATCAATAAATAAAACTGAAGTAAGAAATATTAAGATTTTTTTCCTTTACCACTTATTATTTGATAAAATAAATTAAAACATAATTATTTTATCTCCTGATCTCACTCATTTTATTTTTCAGCTCTTCAGTTACCTTTATTTTTTGTCTTGGTATTGATTAAAGAATGTATCTATTATTTAAGTAACATTATTAATATGTGTATGCAGTTACATTTTTGACTCGATCATAACACTTATTATCTTGTGAGCTCAAGCTCTGTTCTTGTTGTTCACACCCCTGATCATATATTCTCAACATAAAAATCATCACAACCAATGAGCGTTTGAAGACACAACAATTTTGATAACTAGCATTAATTTTTAAGTTGACAAGTAGAAGTAAAAGCGAAGGATTTGTAGAATGTCAGTTTCAATGGTTTCATAAATATGGGCCCAGATGTTTTGAGAGTTTTGTTATACTTGTACTCACTTTGTGATGATGCATACTACAGCCAGCACTATCAGCATTAGCAAAAGAGCTCCTACTATCCCGAGGATGATGGCTAAGACATCTACAGAGGAAAAAGGAAAATATGGGAGAATTCATTTGTTTACTTTAGTTTTCACAGTAAGGGTTTTTTCGTGCCTATGAAAAGGCTGAGACAAGTGCTTGCTTACTGGTCTTCCTCTGCAGAACGATTTTGGTCACTGCACCAAAGTGTCCCTCCTCTGGTATACAGTTGGACATGTTGAGATAGAAACTCTGCGGGATCAATAACTTGTCCTCCGCCTGCTCGTCCTCCCGGCGGCTCATGAGTTCCTCCTCATACCCCAGCATCTTCACTATGATGGCAGTGTGTCGCTCGAGGCATTTGGGCTGGCTGACGTTGACAAACTGCACATGTGCCTGGTAGTGGCTCGGCACGGTGACAATCCAGGACATGGTGGAGGAAGGTTTCATGCCCTGGGGCCAGTTGGGGGTGGCCAGCAGCGTTGGAGACAATATCCCAGGGTTGACTCGGTAAATAATGGTCTCTGAAAAGGGGATGGAAATAATGCTGAGTGTTGGTACTGTATCCTGTGCGTGATTAATCTCTCTCTACGTTTAAAAAGGTGTCTCCAGCATCCGTGGTACAACAGTGCCCCCGTGTGGCATTTTGGAGTAAAGTGAATGTTTCACTAGGCCGTAATTACAGAGCACAATGAATAGAACATTACAGCATGACAATTTCATTTTCATTGTCGATTAATCTGCTGATTATTTGTTGTGCACATATTGGATGAAATCTAGATGTTCAGTGCATTTCACTTTTTTTAATGGAGCTGCCTATCTAACCACCCTCATCCGCCTCACCCACAGTGCGTGAACTTCTTTCCTACATTATCTACAATGGCTACAATGTTAACAAACAACATATTGTCACCTTATAAAGTTGATATGACAAATTTGTTTGCACACAATTGCTTGTTTACACATCCAGCAGACATGCAGCAGCATTAACATTAGCAGTAACACAATAACTCTAACCCAGTGCAAAATCATATGAATGTATGAATATGATATGAATATATCATATTCATACAATATATATATATAAGTTTTGGATTGTTAGTCGAACAAAACCATTAATAGGAAGAGGACACATAGGGCTCTGGGAAATTATACTATACTATTATTACATTTATGTTTTACCTGGGATCTCCTGACTGAAGCTGGCATTGAGAAAAGGCCCCCTGGTCCTGGTAAAATTCTGGGCTGTAGCTGTGATGGAGACGTTGGCGTGCACCTGAACTTTCTGGATGGTTCCATTAAAGCAGAAATCACCAACAGAAAACCCATCCTCCTCTGACACACGCAATGAGACAGACTGATCACATTTCTGGCCAGGGATGGACTGCTGGAGACTCCCCGTGGGCGACACCAGGTCCACTGTGCCGTCCTGAGGGATGTTGAGGTGCCATGTGAAGCTGTGGAGCGACATCGGTAGACAGGAGTCCAGTTTTGGCACAGTGAGGAGAGTCGAAGGGCATGACGCCACATTTTGGCAACCTGGTATTAAAAGGCACAGAAGAGATTGAGAACATTAAGTTTCTAAACTAAAGGAAACCCAGAGAAACAAATACAAAGATAGAGTTCAACATATTTGAAATATGGTAATTCACTTTCTTGCTGAGAGTTACATGAAAAGACTGATGTCACTCTCAGGTCTGTATGGTAAATATATAAACACAGCCAGCAGCCAGTTAGCTTAGCTTAGCTTAAAGACTAGAAACAGAAGGAAACTGCTAGCCTGGCTCTGTTAAAAGTTTTGTATTTACTGCATAGACATGAGACTGGTATCAGTCTTCTCATCACTCAAAAAGACTTTCAGTAAGAAGAAAACAAAAAAACATGCTACAATAATTTTAGCTAGTCACGAATATACACATAAATAATCATCTTACCAATGACTTCAGTGGCTGTCAGGCGCACATCTTCATTTGGACAGTCGAGGAAGGAGAGGCTGGCCTTTGTGCCTGCAGCTATGTTTATCTTCTTCTCCACCTTGGAGTTAATGCTCATCTCACAATATGGATCAGAACCCACTTTCTCTATCTGCAGGGACACTCCTTGCTGTTTGGTTAGATCCACCGTACACAGAACTGAAAAGAAAATACAACATGGAGGCATCATTTGAGTATTCATCCTGACTTGTGCTTTTATTATGACAATATTATGTGTTACTCTGTTTTTGTCTCATTTCAAAAACATACATGATTAAATTAGCACACTGACATCACAGACAGGTCAGATCTGAGTCTAATTTTGATCGACTCACATAGACCCAGCTTGTGCCTCTTATGCACAGTATGACATTCACAAGGAAGCATCCGTTTCAAATCAAATCTGAAGTTTCAACAGAACTGGAAACAGCCAACTCACCACCAGTGCATTTACATGCACTTGGGTAACCAGGTTACAGTCGGCTTTCTCCAGTAAAGCTGATTTTTTTTTTTTTTTTAAACTGTAATGAAAACAAGAAATCTGGTTTCTCCAGATACCCAGAACGCAGATTTGTCTGTGCACAACAAAAGACTGCAGATGGAGAAAGTAGCAACGGAGCAGCTGGATGAAAAAAAGACAGAGCGAGGGATCCTCGAATGTAAAATAATTCCATTCAAAGTCTGACTAAAACTGAAACAAGAAGCAAGCCATGGGTCCAAAATAAGGTCTGAAGTTAGGGGGAGAAAGCTGATTTCTGACCTGCTTAATGTTTATGTGGATTTACAGTGACCAGGCTACTGCAGTGCATGTGAAGACATTCTTGGCTGTGCAATAACAACGATCATGTAAGATTTTACACTGTACCTGGATGCCCACTCCTCATTACAGAAACTCTGTATTTCAAGGCGAGTCCCTGTATCGTCCTGTTGGTTTCACAGTTCTTGAGCACCATGTTGAAGTTGCCCTGCTGATGCTCCGGCTGAGGATCTGTCAGAGTCAGTTTGGTCACCTTCTTGTTCTCTTTCTTGTACTCCACCTCCACTTCACTGCTGAGGCACTCTGGAGCTGTGTGATCACGAAAATGCATGGTGTAGTTGTGCATGCCGGGCACCATGAAGTCCCACTGCATCTGCTGGTTATCAGGGAAATCTCTGGGATAGTTGGCCGTGATGAAGTCTGTGTCTGATACACCTCGTGATAGATTGACTTTCACTATGGCCACCACTGGATGGAAACAAGGTGAGAATATTGTGGTTACAAATATGCACAGGGAGTCATCTAGATCTCTTTGGATAGCTTTTAAATTCATTTATAGGTACCTAACTGTCATTTTCATCTTATACAGCAATACTTGAAGGCTAAACTGTTCAGTCAGTTCTCTTTTTATATAAGATGATGATGAAAACTTATTCACAACTATAATTTAGCTGATTTATTCTTTAATAATAAAAACAAACAAAACAAAACAAAAAAACTTAAAAGAAGCCATGTTTGCTGAGACATATGCACTAAGACAAAACTGTATGTATTTAGAATGAAAAAATGTGAATTTGTTGTGAATGTTGTTTAGAATTTATACAATGAGTGATGGTCTTTGTGCCCAGTTGAGAATCTGTTTTGATGCTGTTGAATTGTATTGTGTTTTTCAACTGGTGTTTCTATTGTTTTATCCACCTTATAATAATAATAATAATACAATAATAATAAGGATAGGCTTAATAACATTACCACCTCTCTGTAAAATTTTAGACCAGAACCAGACAGAACCACAAACTGCTGTCTCCAAAAATGATCATAAAGTTCAAACAACACCTCTCTGAAACAGTTTCAATAAAAACTGAACATTATAACCTTAATCAAGGAGGATTTAACGCAGGACTGTGTTAGTTTCAGCTAGGTGTACTGGAATATGTCTGTTGTTTAATATATATTGTAGTGGTGTCCGCCAATCCAGTGTGGGATGGGCCAGGTGTTTGTCAAGACAGAAATAAAAAATAAAAAAATAGCTTACTGCTGGTCTCAGGCCCAACATTGAGTTTGAAGTCAACAGGGTTCAGCTTCGTGTCCCCAGGCACCCGCAGAGACACACGGCCTTTGTATCGTGCCAGGATGGTGGTCACAGTTCCCCCTTTGCAAAAGGTACCAATGGTTGCTGGCCCAGTGCGCAGATAGGTAACAAGAGAGTATGTGTGCTCATCTGGACACGTCTCCTCATTGGGAATCTGTCGCATTCCCGTTTCTTGGAAGGCCAATTGAAAAGCCCGAGTGGAGACAACTTTCAGGTCCCAGGTGAATGTGCGGTTGAAGTCTGGGAACATTGAGGACTCGGCCTGAACAATGTTACCAGAGCATGAGGTCTCCGTGCAGTCTGGAGTTTATAGAGTCAGAAGAACAAATAAGAGATGGTGATTTAGGTTTTCAAAGAGTTTTGTGTTGACAAAGATTCAAATAACTGAATTGTTAAAGAATAAAAACAAGTTAAATCTTTGCACCGTAATCAGAAGAAAATTCACTACAGACTGAATAGTAGATATTCATACCAATTTCTCTGTTGATCTCCACATTGAAAATATCCTGAGGTCGAGGACAGGTAAACTCTAATGAGGTATTGCCAGTATCAGTGATTCTTAGATGTCTTGGGTTGCATATCTGTTTTGGCGCCTTGTTCACGCACACACTGCAGTCTGGCTCATCTAACATTCTGCTGATGACAATCATGGTGTTGGGGTCAGGGGTCACAGGCATGGTTCTGCTACCTAAAGATAAAAGAAAAACAAACTGATCACACCAATGAGCCTAGACCTGTCAGCACAATGGCTTCTAAAGTAAAATGTACAAAAAGAGATTCTGTTACATGTTAAATTCATATTAACAATAGTTAAAAATATGACACATCACATATTCTTTTAATGGTATATGTCAGTGTACTCTTAAAACTCACACTGTCAACTCAGCAATAAAACAACCATCACTCAACATTGTTATGATTTGTTCAATTAAATTAGAATGCTTTCTATTTGTTTATTAGTGTTAGGAAAACTGGAATCTACAGTAATGAGTGAGAAGCAGTAGCACAAGAAGACTAACAGCTGCCATCTTTAATTGTCCTATGACGAGAACACTAAATAAGGGAATTTCTCCCATCATAGCCTTCCCTCAAATATCAGCATGTTACCACTGTCATTGACATAGCGTTAGGCTGAAGTTAGCATTCAGCTCAAGCACAGCCTCACAGACCTGCTAGCATGGCTGTAGACTAGTCTAGTTATGGAAGCTGCTGTAAAATACCCTCCACACCGTGTTGTGCATATTAATTTATGTTCTTTACTTGACTTTTATAAGATGTGTTGTTTTATTTTATTTTAATGGTGTCTTTCTGAACATTTGGACACAGCAAATTTAAGTTTGCTTTTTTATGCTAATTATAGCTCATCTACAGATTTCCCTGTCAAATAAACAAATAAAACTGAAAAACTAAACTAGGCAAGTAATTAAATTAAATCCTTAGTTGACCAACTGTGAGAAGAGGTTTACACTACTATGAAAAACTATACTGTTGTGTATAATTAATGAAGCATATATCTTCAGTTGTTAGGCATTGATGTGCTATACAAGAAAACTTTTGTTTGATAAAATGATACGTTGC
This sequence comes from Seriola lalandi dorsalis, assembly GCF_002814215.2. Lineage (NCBI taxonomy): Eukaryota > Metazoa > Chordata > Actinopteri > Carangiformes > Carangidae > Seriola > Seriola lalandi. The sequence goes on from NW_019524306.1 coordinate 111,274, forward strand.
TAATAGCTACTTGCCTCTTGGTGCTGCTTTGACACTGAATACCGTCTGGTCTAGTTCTGCTTCTTTGGGCACTTCAACAGTCACAGTCGTCATTCCAAGCAGATTCAGATGAGACACTGTCCCGCCTTTGCAGTAGCTGTTAGTTTTGATGTTTCCGTCACTTTTAGTTGTACTCACTGAGTACTGATAGCCATCTTGACAGTTTTCTGTCCCAGAAATCTCCTTCAGTCCATTACCAGGGAAGTCCAAAGTTAACACAGTCCTCTCTGGGACACTAATGTCCCATGTTAGGGATCTTTTGAAGTCGTTCAAGGGGTTGGGATCGATTTCCCCTGCCGCAGGAGTGCAGGAGTTCTTGGTGCATTCTGAGCAAAGAAAATAATACATTTTTGAATTTTACATAGTTTACAGAGATTTTTTGAAGACATTAGAAAGAGAAAGAGCCTGCACTTCCAGCATGACTGTAAAATGAATGACTTATTCATCGAAAAATGACAGAGATACAAAAATAAATACAGAAGTAAAAGCATCAATCCCAAATTCTGCTGGTAAGTGATGCAAATTTTATGATGTAGCCTCCATGGCTCTCACCTATCTTCTTCTTTATCTTCACACTGTACATGTCCTGAGGTTTTGGACAGCTGAACTCCAGTGAGTGTTTTTCAGCATTGCTCAGTCTCTTTTCTGTTGGGTTACAGTTCGGAGTGGAGCCATCAACGGTGCAGACTTCACACTCTGGTCCCTTAGGATCCCGGGTAAAGACCACAGTCGTGCTGGAATCAACAGTTAAAACCATTGTTCGGCCCTCTGAATGGGGTAGAAAGCAGAGTGAGACAGACACTCAAGCTATTTGTAAATCCATCATTTTAGTAAAGTCCTGCCCAAGGTTTTGTTACTTGCTTGCTTCAAAGTGATTCAAATAAAAACAACAGTGTAACTATGGATTTTCTTAAAAAAAGAAGATTAAGTAATTTTTTCTTACTTAATGGTCCAGCGGAGACCTGAAACAACACAGATTCCACCTGAGCCTTTGGTTTCACTTGCAGAGACACAGCAGCTTGATTGGGCAGGTCTAAACGAGTCAGAGAACCGCCTTGACAGTACTGAGTCTGACCCTTGCTGTTTGTTTCAGAGGTGACCACTGAATACTGAAATCCATTGGGGCATGGTTGTGATGTCTTCATCAGTCCGTCCCCAAGGATGTCCAGACTCACGACAGTCTTCTCTGGTGCTTTCAGCTCCCAGGTGAAGGTTCTGGTGAACTCTGTGAGGATGGAGGGTTGAGTTTCTGCTGTTGTAGGGCTGCAGGCGTCCTTCGTACATTCTGGATTACAATTAAAAACAAAAAACGAAGCACAGAATGGTTAATAATTTAATTTCTACAGTATAGGGTGCATATACAAGTCTATCAATTACATTTTGATGTGAATTAAACAGATGTAACTTTGAGTCATTAGGAATTAAATAAAGTGGAGCACCCCAACAACCTTCTCTTTGTCTAGGGCAGTGTGGACTGAAGTGTGGACTAGCATGATTTTTTAGGTTATCATCTCAAGGTAGCTACCACAACAGTCGACTCTTTGATTGTAAAATGATCACACCTGCAACTGCAAGTACACATAAATTCAGGCCTATTCACTTATAACTATTTCATTTGAATAACTAACCCCAGGCAGCAATATTTTAAAACAATTTAATTGTTTACTGACAGCTAATTTGAAACTAACCAGAACACTTATGGCCTTATCATGAGCAAGGATAGGCATTTGTTATTTGGTATTGCATCTCACTGGTTCAATCTTAAGATCCCAATATCAATGTGACAACAGCTGCTTATTTTGTAACAGGTGTAAATCTGACTCAGTATCACCAACTCAGACAGAATAACTCTGACGTTTTAAGTAAACTACAAAGAGTTACCTTCCAGAATAGACCAAGGTCATGACTGTAATCACAAACATTCAAGAACAGTAACCAATTCATTTTAAGTATGTTGTTTTCATGTTTTGGGTACATTGGTTCACGTTGTTTCCCTTAACAAAACAATTCCTGAAAAACTTAAAATGAGGCCAGTTTGCAGTACTTGAACTGAACGAAGGAACAGGTGCTGTCGAACAGTAAGCACTGCACCGTGAAGCATCATTTTTGTCCTGAGTACGTTTGAATATACACTCAGACCTGTAAGACCACCTGCAAACTCACCAATAGTCCGAGTTACTGTAACAGCGTATGATTGTTCAATCGGCTGAGAGCAGTTGAACAGAAGCTTGTTATCCACTTCAGGTATCAAAGTGATAGAGGAGTGGCAGGAAGTCTGTGTGTCATTCACCCCGCTGACTGTACACACAGCACATTGATCCAGCTTGGAGGACACCGTTACCATGGAGCCTTTGTCTGGCCGGACCACCGTCTGTAGGCATTCTGACAAAACAGATCAGAGAGAGTTAGCTGCCAATAGTCTAAAGATGTTGTAAAGTGTGATCAGTAATGTAAAAATGTGATTTATCATTAGGTTATGGAGAAGATTAAAGCATTATTGCCAACGTTGTTCTGTTTCAACTGCACAACAGCTGCTTGAGTGCATGCTTAGACAGATTCTCCATATTTGGACTTCTTGGACAGTCTTTTTGAATATTGCACAAACACATTCTTGCCAGTTGATCCATTCATTCAAATATGATTCATATGAGCTGTATGGTCTTCAAAACTAAAGCTGAAATGATTAGCTCATAAATTGATCTACAGAAATTTAATTAGTAACAGTTTATGATAGTTTAGCCACACTGGCAGCATGGCTCGAGGGATGGCGGTGTCGGTCTGTCGGTCAGTGGGTCCAGAATGAAATATCTCCACAATATTAGAGGGATTACCAGCATGTTGTAGTTTAAATTTGTGCTAATTTGTGCTCATTAACAAATGTTCAATAAGATGGTGAACATGGCAACCATTACACCTTCCACCTTAGTCTTGTTCTAACATGGATGACGCACAAAGATTCTTAGCAAATGTTAGGATCTTAACACACTAACTAATGAATAAAAATTATACCTTATCATGTTAGCATTTAGCTCAACACAATGCTGTGCCTACATAGAGCTGTTAGCATGGTTGCAGATTAGTCTCTTCAAGCAAAGATGCCACCTATTCTCTGGTTTCAGGTTCTTAAATATAGCGACTTACTACTTTTTTTTCACTACTGTCTGACATTGTGTCGACAAAACAATTCATTGAACAAATTCTTCACAGATTAATTGATCATGAAAATAACTATTAGTTGCAACTCTTAAAACATCAGAGAGGAGGGAGTAAACCAATACGTGAACGCTATGTTCTCACTGATTAGAGCACTGTCCAGCACTGTCCAAAGGGACCAAACACACACAACAACAGCTCTCTGTTGACACTTGGGCAAACACACTGGTTCCAGGCACACCTATTCCCATATATGCAATTGTGGCAGACCAAAGCAAATTAATTGGATTCTGATTGAAGTGAGTCATGTAAGCGCAGAGTAAGGACAGGAACAGGAAGGAGAGGTTGTTTTTAAAACCCATGAGTAACTGCTGCTCCTGTGATATCAGACTCTCCTGTGGTGAATGCAAAGTGCTCCTACTGAAGAACTTATTCATATGCAGCCTTATCCTTTTACAATCTCAGATGAAACTAGTTCCTCTGTAATTTTATACATCAGCAGATGTGAACCCACAGTACATTGCAGCACTGGTTTCATATTTATCCCCGTGTTTTAGTCCCAGTTGTGGTTTCAGTGCAGCCTGAGTGACTAAAAACATTGTCTTTCCTATTTCATTACTTTCATACAAGAACTAGACGGATACATCAGCTGATGACAACCTTTGCAGATATTGTATCGGTGTATATAGCGGCTGAAACGTAACAAGGAATTGCAAAACAGAAGCTACCTACTGATGTACATACCATATAGACATGCCTGCACAACTACAAATCTTACATACACAAGAACCTAAATAACTCCATATACAAATATTTACTCTCCTGCTTTCCACAGACTCTTCCAGTATCCTGTACTTCTTAGAATTTTATAACTTCCTCTATATTGTACTGTATTTCATTGCTGCAACACAGCATTAAGATAAATGTATTTCTAAAAAGGTCACATAATCTCCTGTCCTGAATGATACTTTCCCCTAAAGCCCCTAAACAAAACCTGCCTTCCCACTATCAAGGCTGTCTGGAGCTTCTCTGCAGTCCAGCATTATTTATGGATCACCCATATAGTCTAGGATTTAAATTGAATTTATAACTTAAAAAATCCCTAAGTGTAAATTAAAGGGCACCTTCATAAATCATAATGTCACTGGTGTTTACATTAACTCAGCAGTTTTCTTGTGGCATTGACTGAAAACACTAATGTTTTTTAAAAACATGTGGGAAGTTGCACTGACATAAAAAATAAAGGAGGAACTCACAACCTGATCTTGCCAGAACAGTGGGCGTGTTGGGGATGTCACAGGGTTCAAAGAGTCATATTTAGTGGCAAAAGAGATAAACTCATCAAACGCTATGAGGGAGAATAAATTCACCATCCTGCTGATGACTTCTGCCGCCAAAAATGAATTAAATTGGGAGAACGAGTTTAAGCAAAAAAATGTGATAAAGCGCCCGCCAGATCCACAGCTCAGCAGCAGATTGCTGGTCAATCATTAATGAAGCTATGATGGATTCATGCCTCCAGGAAGCTCCATAAATGCCTCATAAACCTTTTGAAAATGGAGGTCTAGAAGTCAGGGCTCAGAGTTATTCTGCTCAGACCGAGTCTGAAAATGTGCTTCAGCCTTTCAACTCTGCTGTAATGTTGCCTTAATGTCCCCCTGCTATCTTCTGATTTATTGACATAGCACTTTAAACACAGCTCCTTTTACCCAGAGTGCTTTGCAGGAGTGCATCTCTGCATTCGCCTTCTTGTGAGCAATTTTTACCTCAATGAACAGCATGCACTTATCTCAGTCTGATCCATTTGGCACAAAGTTGAAATGAAGCCACAATTCAATATCAGGACGTTTCATAGTGATTCAGTAGGCTACGTTCTATGAAATGGAAAACTGGAAAAAATAATAAACAAAGCAAGAAGAAAAGTGGGAAAGCAACGGTTAACCAAACAATAAACTAACATATGTTTCCTGCTGAGACAGAATAACATCCTGTATTTTCTCACCTGATGCCTCGAAGATTGTTAAAAATAAAAGTCCCAGGAGCGCGCAGGTCTCACAGAGCCGCATCTTCACAAAACGGTGGATCTTCCTGTTTTTTTTTTTTAAATATCCAAAATTTAAAAACAGGGACTTAAAAAGCAGCTCTTGTATCTCTCAAATACACCGATGCATTTCCACTCGCATTACACAAACAGCGACGGCATTGACAGCCACTTCCTGCTCCACATTACCTGTGTGCAACAGCACAGCGCAGGAGGGCGTGGACCACAGGTGGTTTACGGTTACCTGTCCAAACTTGACGAATGAGGAGGAGCAGGTCCTGCCGTTTTACCGTCACGCCGAAACAACGCAGAGCTAATACATGCAATATAGAATTGATAAGACTAATGATAAGTCCCTGTGTGACTCCCCTCGCTGTGGCACAATGGGCGCCCTATTTATACAGACCCGGACATGCCAAGGATTGTTGGCATGATGCTGTGTATCCCCAAAATGAGGCAGGGGAGGGTGTGGAAACAGAGCTTAAAGCAGAAGTTTCTCTGTGTTTGATCACCCATAATTCATAGTTTTGTATGCATCAAACATTACTGAATGTAAGATTTGAATACAATGATTTTAATATATTTATATCTTTAATATAATGAAACTGAGAGGTTAAATTGGGTCCCTTAAGGAATATTACTAATGACAGTTTAAATGGGCAAATGCAACATGTTCATGTTCAAAAAATCATGCTGTGTCCAGCCAGCTGGATTTTTCTCTGTAAAATGATGATGAAAATGTGATTAACAGTGTATAGTTGTTGTCTGCTAGCAGGTCTATACTGTGAATAACACTCCTGTGTTGCAGAGGCTCCCTCCTGCCTCCACATGCCTCATGACGCAGACATTCCTGCACAGAAACATACCTGAGGGCAAGACCACTAGCAAACACATTTGTGCTACATTTTTGAATGCTTTAGACGTCCATCACCTAACTGATTTACCCTTATACCTAAAATTAGCTCTAAATCAAAGACCACAGCCTCAGTTTAACCCCATATCCTTATTTCAACTTTATAATTTTCTGATCTACACCTAAAACACAACACTAAACAATATATGATGATGATATATGAAGGGGGGGGGGGTAAAAGCTCTCATTTGACTGAATGTTTTTGTCTTTGAGACAAAACACAAGCACACACACACGCACACACAATTATTCAAAGCACAAGTGACACCGAGTGTTTTTTGCTGAACCAGTCTGACAGCATGCAGAGTGGGCGGTGTGGTGAGTTTAGACAGCTTCACTGTGTCCTAACAAGGGATCTCAGTGAAGACTCAGCAGCTGTCACACTTCCCCTCCCCTCCCATGTTACTGTATGTCCAGAACAGGCGAACATGTGCTGCGGAGGGCCACGAGTCTACAGGTTTTCATACCAATGACCAGAGTTTGTTTTGTTTTTTAATAAAGCACTTTTAACTCTGAGATATCCTTCTGGAGATATTGTATCTTGAGTAATAATTCAAAATGTGTTATGAATACTAGATTGAACTCAAAGATTGTGAAATACTTGTCATCTTTCATTTTTGTCATCTTTGGTGTCTTCTTCCGACTCTTCTTCTTCTTCTTCTATTTACATACATTTTACATGGTATAAATAAAAATGTGAGACATGAATAAAAGTAAGACCAATGAAAAATGAAAAAGAACAAAACAAAGATCAAATGTATGAATTTAAACGAGAAAGACTGACAACTTTTTGAATAAAGACACAATGAACCGTTCAGTTACATCAGCCCTGCATGCTCACTTGGCACTGCAAGCAGGTTCACACAAAGACCAGCATTTGCATTTGTTTCTGTGTAGTTATTTGGGCGGGTCTGACTGTAGGTCAAGAGTTTTTAAGTGAAGAGCCCTGAACAGCCCACATGAGGGCAGTAACACAGCCTGTAGTAGCAGTATAATTTTATCATCTACAAATCTTTTTTATGGCTTCAGAGTGAAGAAATTCTAGCCCTCCCATTTGATATTTTTTGCTATTTTGCCCACCAAGCTACGGCAGTTTCCACTTAAGGTGAGATGAAAGTCTGGATGGTTTTTTCTTAACCAGCCCTACACGGTTGCTGCTAGAAACATGCTCCAAAGCCAAAATGTGAAGCATATTTAGAAGAACGTTGATATGACTTTTGATGCAGATATCTGTAACTTTTTGTAAGGTTTTCTATGGGGGAATAAGAGAAACTTGATGAAACATGATACATATCTCTAAAACTATAAACGCTACAAGATTACAAGACGCTGAATTTGGTGAACAGCTTCCTCATGCTTCAGTTCTTCAAATACTAAATAATGGTAGTGATAGTGCCACCATGCGACAAATGAGCTAACATGTCTGATTTGAGATAACATGCATTGTTTCTCACTTTTGTGAGTGTGGTCGAATCAATTGAACCTGCTGTAACTCTTGAATGCCTCATCCAATTGCAACCAAATGTCTCTCAAGTGTACAGACTGAGACCTCGAATGAGACTCCTGAGTTTCATGCAGTTTTGCCTCTCGCTTTTGAAAATCTGGTGAATGAACATCCTTTATTTCGTCCACCATATCAAAACCATGTTGCTGGAATGACAGAAATTAAAGTGTGTTTCTGTAAGCACAGAAATAACTTCTAATTCTGAGAGTTTAGTGACATTAATGACACCCAGGGCTTAAGATGGTGATAACAGCCATTTTAATGAGAAATACCAGATCCAGTACTAGCAGTGTCTTAATACTGTGAGTGAAATATACCAGTTTGCCTCGCTTGTTGCCACCCACTCCGCATTGGAGGAGTCAGAGGGTCTGAAGAGTTGTTGCCCCCGGAGAGACCAAAAGCACCAAATGCAACACCCATAAACCCAGATAGCAGCTCCTCTTACAGCTGTCTGCACTGCACATAAAATTAGACCCCCAGACAGTTGTACTGTAGACTCCACCAGGAGAAGACAGCTGGGAAAAATACTGTAGAAGATGGACCCAAGTTATAGTGCCAGTCTTTACTTTGGTAAGGCAGGAATACTCTTAATATTTACCTTTCTAGCATAGTTTTTATGCGTCACCTATATTCCAGCTCTCTGTAGGCTGAAAACGGATCATTATTCAACATGTGTGTGAGTGTGCTGCCAGTCTTTACAGTTTGTTTTCAGTGAATGAAGTGTGTGTCAGGTTTCACAGCAACCATTTTTGTGTGTATGTGTTTCTCCTTTGTGTTGTGTTTTGCATATATTCAGGAAGCTGTACGAGATGCAGTAAAGCGGTGTATGGCGCGGGGAGAGCCTGCCGGGCCTTGGGAAACTTATTCCACGACACTTGTTTCACCTGCAGTGTTTGCAGTGAGTCCTGTCGCTGTGGATGTTTCAGTTGAATGTTGTGCCGCCAAAATATCTTAAAGCTCCTCAAGATCTAACTTCAAATCTTTTGTATTTCTTCATAACTTTAAATATTCGTGACCAAAAAAGAGCGGTGTTTCTGGCTCAGAGAGGCAAGTTTTATTGTGAAAAGCCTGTATTGAATTAACCTAACAAAGCGACCAAGAGCAATCTGTTTCTAAAAGATGCAACATGTAACAAGAGACAAATGAACAATTAACATAGGGACGCAGGATTAGAACTTGGAAAATTTGTTTTTATTCATTTAGTATTATCACCTCTTGTTTTGTAAGCGTAACGATGGCCGAAGCTTTTGTCAAGCAACAATTTTCCCGAGAAACAGTGTTTTAGCTTAGTTTTGAAAATGCCAAATTCTATTAGATAACTAAATAAAACATAATCAAAGATATACTATTTAACTGTACATAGTACAGTAATATGTTACAATATGGTTGGTCTTTAAATTGAATCATCAATATATCATCAAATGTCACATTAAGGAAAACAAGCCATTTCCCCATATTGACCTTGTTCCTTGTCCTTTGTTTCCTGTTTAGATAAAAAGCTCACTGGCATGCCATTTTATTCAGTGTCAGGAGGAATCTATTGTGAAAATGACTTTTTGGTAAGAATACTCTGTTTTGACATGGCTGTAAAGAAAACATATGATTTGTATCCAGTTTGAGAGAAGTTACAGCAATCTACAATTATTGTTATTTGCCGTAGTACTCTGGAGTTCATCCATCCCCTGAAGTGTGTACCAGCTGCGGACATTTAATCATGGATATGGTAAGTATTATTTCATTTACTATGTGTGTATGTGTAGTAATATGAGTGCATATGTGGTGCATGCTCTCACACTGTGTAAAGAAGATCTGATTTGTGCCCCGTCAGGTCCTGCAGGCTCGTGGGAAGTCCTACCATCCGTCCTGCTTTCGCTGTGTCGTCTGCAAACAGAGCCTAGAGGGTCAGCCCTTCACTGTAGACTCAGACAACAGGGTTTACTGTGTCAGCGACTACTACAAGTGAGTTTCTTACTCACTCAACACAATGGGCCAAGCCCTTTGATTTCTCACACTCCTGAGAAAAGATTAAACAAAATCCTGCCAGACAGGCTGCACATGAGATGAGTCACACCCAGAGTGAGTTCGTTTTTCAGTTTCTGTGACCTTTTATTGAGATTTATTCATGGTTTCAGGGTCCAGGCTCCCTGTTGTGCTGCCTGCAGAACACCCATATTGCCAACTGAGGTGAGGTACAACTGAATTTAAATAACAGATAAAGACATGATGTATTTTTACAAATTAGTTTTTGGAGAAATGTTTGTAACAGTTTCCACCTATTTGTTAATCGTTGCAGGGGTCAACAGAGTCTATTCGAGTGGTATCATTTAACAGAAATTACCATGTAGAGTGCTACAGCGGTGAGGTTAACCTCATTTAAGGAAAACTGCAGGCTGACATACACCTTTCTGTGTTTTTCTGCTGGTCTTTCTTTGTAAATGTATGAGTATATTTATGAGTCTTTGCACAATTTCTTATCTGCAATTAAATCACTGCAAACAGACAAAGTCAAAGTATTCCTTTGTGCACTCTATTTCCTTTTAGCTGGGAGGCATGCAGCCAATAATGAAAACCGATGAATATCAGATTAAGTACGTTAACGGTGTACTGTATTTTGGTGACCCACATTTTCACTTCATACTTTATACACTTTACTACTTGTTTTAGTATGATGAAGACTTCTCTCTGCTTTATCTGTGGATTTTTGTGCTTGTAAAGATCTGTTCTTTCTCCTGTATTATTATCTTTGTACGAAAATGACTGTCTTGTTAAATAATAAGGTGTATGCAGGGGGCCTGTCTTTAGTAGGCCCTCTTCAGTGTAAACTACCAAATATCCATAGATGAATTACTGAACGTGCCTACTGGACACAGGTCCAGATAGGTCTAGAGGCCCAAGAGGTCAGGGTACGGTGACCCTGAGACTCAACACACTGCAACTCAAGAAAACACATGCAAATAGACAAAACACAAACAATTTCAGAAGACATCATCAATTTGACATCACATGCGCTGCAAATACTCACAACCCAACAGAATTGTTTCCAGGGGACACTAAAAGGCTTGTTCAAAAGTCACAATTGGGCCTTGAACAAGTGCATTTATCACCTTTTTTTTCTGTTATTTTTTGCCTTAATTCTGATAACAACAGGGGGAGAAAGTCAGGCAGAGAGAGAGGAAGGGGATGATATGCAGCAAAGAGCCACGAGTTGGACTCGAACCCCTGCTGCTGCGGTTAGGACTACAACTTCATTGTACTTGGCTCTGTCAGGTGACCACAAGGACTCACAAAATGACCAGAAAGAGATGAAAAGGAATCACAGGCAAAACAGCGACAAAGAGACGCCAAACGACCAAAGAGAGACACTAAATGATCACAGAGAGACCTGTCTGGGATCCAGAGGTGCATTTTCTTATAAACCGTCCATGAAAATATCCACAAATAAAATCCAGTCTGGCCGAAAAGAAACTGTCCCCTGTTGGTTATACCGACACCGTGTGTCAATAGTAGGTACTACCACCAACTCCCCTCCCGGAAGAGACCACTGTGGAAGTTGCCAAATGAAGATAAACGCTGATTGAAATGGCGTCAGTCACGGTACGTGGCTGGGCTCTCTGCACCGTGTCTCTGCTAAACTTTGCGTTTGTTTTCATATCTGGTGCAGACTTTATTCGGTTTATATCATTTCGAGCCATTTATCATAACATCACCGGGGAGACAACACTGTGTCAAGGTAAGCCTCTGTAACTACTCCTGGCAGGCGCCACGACTGGCAGGAGAAGTTTGTTTGTAAGACACCACTTTTGGCCTTTGGGGCCTGACTCGTTTCTTTTACAAAGGTAATAACAACATTCTGAAGGTGCTTTATAACATGAATTATGTAATGGTTTATAGTGAGTAAAATGTCCTAAGTTCGCTCCCCAATGAAATACAACAATCCCTCGTTTTATCACTGCAAAATTGATATGTGACGTACTTCCCCTCGTTAGCTACCGCCCGGCTAGCTCAGTCGGTAGAGCATGAGACTCTTAATCTCAGGGTCGTGGGTTCGAGCCCCACGTTGGGCGAACAACTTTTTCACTAGTTAAATTAGACTACTTTCGAGCATTGGGATAACAGATAGGTTTAACAGTCAGCATTTTTCAGTGGGCACCCACATAGTTTTACAAGCACATAATTTGTTTGCTGGACTGGAGTATTTTACTTTTGAGTATTTAATTTTGGTTTGTTTCAGAACTTTATCTGAATGCAGGTGTCATTTTCCCATCAGTAGGTTATGATAATGTACAACCAGAATATTATTACCTATTATTAGACGTTTACGGTTGCATTTATTGAGACTTACATATGAATTGTACATTGTTACTTACAGTAAACTTCAGCTTTTGTTGGGGCCGAATATTTTAGTTGGAAGTCTGTTTCCCCGCATTCCTCCAGATTTGGTTCTGAAATTAAGGCTACATCCACAATAATGGCGTCGATTTCGTTTTAGCCCCAGTGCTGTTAGGCTGTTATCCTAAAAAAAAAAGTGGATCCTCAAAATGTGTTGTAGACTCTTCTGAAAATGTTGTAACGGTTGTAACTGTCTTCAAAAACGTAGCTGGTCGAAACCGAATTCTATTTAGGCGCATACCCACAGTGTTCGAAAACCGTTACGCTAGTTTCACTACAGTGTACGAAAGTTTTTCGAACGCTGTGGTTTAAACCGAACTCATCGCGTCACTTACCCGTTCGAACGAAAATCGAATTTTGGCGTGTTCACTTGTACACGCCAAAATTCGATTTTCCTGGGTGGAGACAAAAACATTTACTGAAGATGTCAGAAAATTTTCAACAGTTTGATTAAACTTTAATTTAATTTCCTGGAATTCAACACAATAAGAGTGAAAATGGGTTCTTACACGCACTAAATGTTCACCTGCATTACAGTGAAAAGGGTCCATGGTGTAGATCTATTTAGAGGGTTGTGTGTCTTGTATATTACTGTGGCATGTTTAATGCTTGAGTGCTTGTGAACAGAAGTTGTTGTCCATTCATGGCCCAAAAAGCAGCGTGTTATTGGGCTATGAATTGATTGTACACTATTACACTAGTAGGACTAGTTTGTTTACACTGTTGATATAATGCTATATAGGCTACCAGTTTTTGCTGTTAGCCTGTGGGTATGTACATACAATTTAGGCTATGTAAATATATGTCTTTGAATGCGTACAGCATATGCATCATTAACTTTTATTTATATTATTTGTCCACATATTTAGTAATGTCTGTATTCTGAGAAAGGTAGGCTTAATGAATTATGGCTTCATCTTTCATCTTTTTGGTAATTGCTATAATCTCTTTTTTTTTTATGTTGATTCATTATTTTGATGCTCAGTTTCAACACTTAGTTCAAGTTTTTTTGTGATGTTGGAAGACCTAAGTCAGTAAATCAATCAATAGTGGCCACTTTGTGAAGCTGTTTTGCCATTCCTTTACATCATGAAAGATTATAATGACAATATTTTCATGCTCAATAGAAACATAATTCATGACAATGTTCACCTTTCTCCTCTTGTTTGCATCGTTTGCCCACACTTAAGACTCCATACCATGGTCGGTGGCCCTGCAGGACAGCTCTGTCCTCAGGTCTCTTGTTGTCGATCTGGGGCTGCTGGCTCTCTTCACCATACAGCACAGTCTGCTCTCCTGGTCACCTGTCAAACAGGCCCTACAGTCAGTGCTTGGGGCACTGAACAGGACAGCATACTGCTTCACTACTGCACTGGCACTCCAGGTACAGCAACAGACTCTCATAGTATGTAAATGCTGCTTTTATTGCCATAGTGAACAATAAGTCATTGGTTACAATCATTATGTAATAATAAACTTCTATATTGCACCACATATGCTTCATTATTACATTCTGCATCATCATTCTTCTTTTCTCCAATGTTAGATCATGATGAGGTACTGGCAGCCTGTGACTAGCGCCCCCTGTCTGTGGTCAGTGCGTCATGCACCCTGGAGTATCTGGTTCCCTCTGCTCTGCTTCTCTCTGCACTTCCTCTGCTGGGCAATCATCTGCAGCATCCTCATGCTTGTTGATTACCCAGAACTGCTGGGCATCAAACAGGTAACCAGGGCTTCATTAGTGAGATATTAGATTTTATTAGAATTACATTTTAACAGCATATTGTTTTAAACATTTGTGGGCACTTTTGCCTGTTTTTGACAGTAATCACTTGACTCAAACTAATGATGTTGTTATTACAGTAGGCCACCGGATGTCTTATTACTTTAAATGTTAAACAACACATGAAAAAAGGTCATCAGTAGTTCCACCTTTTGTTCTTTTTTATTTACTTGAAGGGACTCTGGCTGGTCTGCAGTATAATCAGCAGCTCTTTCGAACTGTAGTCTCAGCAGAGGTGTAGCACAAAAATCTTGGCCCTGTACAGAAGCAGCTTCAGTGATCTCAGTTGAAACTGCTTGAAAAGACTGTACAGGCTCAGCTTGTCTGACATCCTCAGTAACAGTAAAGGAGCGTGATGATGGGCCTGCAGTTGATCTTTACGACAGGATTGCTCCCATAAACCCCAATAGAGCCTCTTATATACATGGTTAGATACAAGAAACAGTCTAATTAGTCAGTCAAATTATTTATTCAGCACTACTACTTTATTTATAAGGGTAATAATGAAAAATGTCAAAATTGCAGATAAAAACATAATTGAGGTTTTCGAGGGCCATTTTTCCCCATTGAGTGTTTTTAGTTTTAATACTTGCTGGTTATACTGACAAGCTTTTACTTAAGTAAGAATTTAAATGCAGGGCTCTTAGCCTACTTGTAATTGTTGTGAATATTAAGCCACATTTCTGGTTACAGAAACAAGACTTTTTAAAGTGGCTGGTAGTCAGAATTGAACTTCACCAATAGCAGTTGAACCTCATTTGGGCTCAGATGAAAACATCAATAGGATCAGCATTTCAGTTAATTCAGCAGCTCGCTCAGTCCCCATCCTTCAAGAAAAAGGATTAATATCCTCATTTGGATTTGATGCCAAAATAGCATCATGACATATACAAGAAGATCTAATTGTGCGTAACAGGGACTGGGTAATCTGTGACAGTGATTATGAAAACCTCTAAAATGTTACATAAACATTTTAGAGGTGACTCATTATTGGCGCTGCTGCTTAACCTAATTTGTCTCATACTGTCTCACCCTGCGCTCCTCCCTCCTCCCCCCTCTTCTCTCTCAGGTGTATTACGAGTGTCTCGGTTTAGGAGACCCCCTGTCTCACAAGTCACCCCACGCCCAGCGCTTCCTGTCTCACCTCCGCCACCCGGTTTGCCTGGAGCTGGGCGTCGTGTTGTGGCTCCTGCCGGCCTTGTCCCTGGACAGGCTCCTGCTGGCGGGGACTCTGTCGGCCTACCTGGCCCTGGCACACTCTCTGGACAAACAGGATTTAGCCTACCTCTGCATCCAGATTAACAGCAAGATGCAGCTCCTTGCCGAGCCACACCGGGGCATCGCCGACACCACCGGCAGGGACAACAGCAGCAACCACAAGGAGAAGTGAAGAGAAGGTGTTCAAACTGCCGAGATGTGAAGCTCACTGCTGTCTTAAAATTAACCAGAAATATTGTTCCAAAACTAACTTCAACAGAGCCTCTGTGATCTTCTATGAGCCTGATACCTGCTGTGCTGAAACAAGCCTGCTCTACTAATGGCCAACGACAACACTTGAACTGAATTGTTTGCAACTTGACGCTGTATTTTTTACATTTTTTTAACATTTTCTTTTCACTGTATATATTGTTTTAGAAAGGGAGAGTTTTATTACAAAAGGAGATCGTATTCCATTTGAAAACATGAACACCTCCTCAACTAATTATGATTATCACTGGCTGGTATTACTGTAACATTTCTGAGCCAACTTAATGTAACAGTTTTTTTTTTTTGATATTTCTATCTTCAGATGAAATTTAAGAGGAAAGATTCATATAAAATGTATCTTTTGTGTAGCTCGACCAATACCTCATTTCTGCAGCTAATACTGAGATCTGGGAGTTTAAATAATCCAATAAGTATATACTATCTGCCAATAGTAAACAACTTGATGTGGATCATATTAGGGTTTTTTTTCTTAAATTGTTAACAAGATACATAATGAAAGGGACATTTTGCAATGAAACCCTCCAGATATTTTTTTTTTTTTTTTTTTTTTAATTATGCTGGATATGTTTTAGTTTATCAGAGTATATTTTTTATAGGCTGTTAAATTCCATGTGCCAAGTGCATTTATTCTGTATTTCTCAGCACACTGATTTCAAATTTAATTGTTCTTGGGGGGAATGTAATGTTAAGATTTCACACTGGCAAAAGCACAAAAACACACTTGATTTTTCCACAACTTGTAGCTGTAATGAAAACAAGTTTAGTGGCATTTCTCAGATTTTGAATGTATTTCCTCTCTTGCTTATGTGCTTATGCTTTGTGGATGCATCTGCAGTATTGTCAGACCAGTTTTAAGCCACTTGAAATTGTGGTATGTCATGATTTTCCCATTTCACCTTACTTGATAATCCAAGTAACTCGTGTCAGAAGCTAACAGCTTATTGGCAGAGCGATCTGCATTTTCCTAAATATGTCACAGAGTCTCAAACTTCAAAGTACTGTATGATTACATATGTATTGTGGGCAGATAGTAGACTGATAGTAGTAGTAGTAACTCTAAAGACAATGATAACAACTATTTTCAAGGCCGTGTTGAATAAATGTAATAAGCTGTATATTGTAGGTGTGTGACATGTTTATTTCTTCTTTCTATTTATGTTTTTTTTTTATCAGGTTGCTTATTTTTAACTTTGAGAATCTGCCTTTGGCAGATTAAATACCGAAAACACAATTGAAATTTGAGTTCTTGAAATTAATTTGTTAATTTAAGATAAAAACTGGATGAAAATACACTCAGTTGCCAGTTTATTAGCAAATTAAAATGGTCTAATACAGCAGCTCTGCAATAAAAATGTTCATGTTCAGAGGTGTTGTTTCAACTCTGCTTTCATTTTGGAGGATGTAGTTTGTGGTGCTGCAGAATGGCATTATACATGAAGTGTTTGTGTTAGATAGTCTACCAAATATTAAAAAATATTTGAAAAAGCAGTACAATTCAACAGCACCAGGAAGTCTTCAAGAGATAAGATATAGATAATAACCAACAGTGGCCATTATTACAAATTTAACACCGAACAAAATGCGACAACATTAAAACGCATCTGTAATAATCAGCAAATATGATAATATCATATTTGACAACAGCAACATTGTATTTTTGTACATTTACCTAAGTTAGATTTTGAAACCAAACTTTTACTTGTAAACAGAATATTTTTTTACAGTGTGGTAAACTATTTCTACTTCTTCCCACTGTCAGGTCCTGGCGTGAAAGATGCAAACAATCGGGATGAAAATAGTAAAGTATAAAGTGAAGTAAATACATGTCACATGAGGGAGTTTGATGATGCCCGGTCAAACTCAGGTGAACCACAGCCCGTTTCACAGCCGCATCCCCCTCCACCCCTCCCTCCCTCCCTCCACTTCTTTTCCAATTAGCCCTGCGGGAAGGAGGGATGAGACTAGGGAGGGGAAGGAGGGGTGGGGGGTTGGTGCCCGGGCAGGCGGCTATGTTCTTTAAACGCCTTTTCTTAGGTCCGACAATATGGTGTGTGCCACTAAACACTCCTGACGGAATTTAATGTAATTATCGGATTACAGTGCTGCGCCTCCGAAGCTGGAAATATTTACTACTATACGGACGACGGAGGCGTTTTCATGCTCTGATGCGCAGTTAGGGTTGCGGGGTGATTTGACTGGGTCGTACAGAGTTTTTAAGCCCTCCGTTTTGACAGCATAGATTAGTCTGTCAGTTATTGGCGAAGGAGGATTTTCCGTCGAGGAGTGGAGCGCATTACGCACAGCCAAGACGCACAAGTGGACATGACAACCGTAAAGTCGAAGCGGATTTGATAACATCTTCGTAAAAACTGGGGGTTTTGGTGAGTTTAATTTAAGATTTTCGTTAGCAATACTGCATTAAAGCAGAAAGTGTTTTTCTGTGAGGCTACATGTGCATAATGTGCTGCAAGTTAATTTGATTAAGCTGATGATATTATCTTGTGTGAACGTAGTGGACAACAGATAAACTAGGACTGCTGGAAAGTATCGACAAATGATGTATCACCTTGTGATAGTGCATTGATTTACATATCCCTAGATGCTTAAATGTTACTAATAGAATACCAATAACTTGAACTTACTGACAGGCCAAAACTTCTATTATGGGTGATGCACACCTCTATTTAATATGATTGTGAGAGAGAAGTGATTTTACTTTATCATTTCCTGTTTTTGCAGACCTGTCCCAGAGGCTTCAAAGAGGACCAGCACCAACCATTTTGTCCAAAAAGTTGCACTTTTTCTGTTATGTCTGTCTCCTCTCTGCCGGAATGGAAGCAGCTCCTGCTGGAGAAAAAGAGGCGAGAGGAGGAGGAGCGAGAGAGAAGGGAAAAAGAGGAGGAGGAGAAGCTCGCCAGCATGCCTGCCTGGAAGCGGGGGATCATCCAGCGGAGGAAGGCCAAGCAGGAGAGTGTGGGTGACAAGGAGAAGGACAGAGACGCCTGTCTCCTGCAGGTGGATGTCAGATCTCCTTCTGATGGTCTGAGTGACACGGACAGCTCTGTAACCATTAATCTGGGAAGCGAACCATCACTCAGTCCAGATCCGGGGCAATGGCTGGATGCAGACCCCAAATCAGTGAGTCAGGTGTCTCTGGAAACTATAGTTCCAGTCCATGAAAACCCATTTATTCGCACACAGAGTGCATGGAGGAAGGGCAGGGATGCAGATATAGGGAACGAGCCAGAGATTAAGGAGAAGGAGAAAGAAAAATCAAGCCCCAAGGGTCAAGATGGGGAGTCAGGAAGAGAAAGAGGTATAGAGCTGAAAATAGAGAGATTCAGAGATTTGAGTGAAGGACGAGAAAAAGAGAGAAGCAGGGACAGGAGTCAAGGAAGAGAACGAGAGAATAGCAGGGAGAGATTGGAAAGAGATAAAAGTCAAAGCCAATGGAAAGAGTCAGTTAAAGATGTAATGAGGGAGAGGGAAATGCTCAAAGTTAGAAAAGACGAGGAGGAAAAAGAAACAGATCCACCGTCTGGTTCGTTTTCTCCCCTCGTCCCTGGTCTTCGAACCATCCGAGCCGACAACATCATCATCATCGAACAGGACAGGAAAGGCAGCGATGAGAGAAGGGGGAGATGGAGGGAGGCGGAGAGGGAGAGGCCCGAGGAGGACAACCAGGGGAAGCGAGGGATGAAGATGGACCTGAGGGAGATCCTGGCCGGAGGAGGGAGCGTCACCGAGATCCGAGCCTCTGAAGTTCTAATCATAAAGCCCTCTGCGAGCCCTGAGGAGAGGAATACAGGAGGAAAAGGGAGAGAGGATGGAGAGATGAAGTGCAGCATGGATGTAAGGAGGGAGAGTATCGGCAGGGAGCTCAGAACAGACATGTCCTGGCTAAGAGAAAAAGAGAAAGAGCCTCTAAAGGAGAAAGAAAGACCATGGGGCCAGGCAACAGTTATTAAAGAAGACAGAAAAGAAAGCTTGGATGACAATGTGTTTGTCGAGAAAGGAGGGAGGGTTAGCCAGCTGCTGAGTAAATTCGGAGAGCTCCCCAAGCCGCCGTCTCGGTCCAAAAGTTCTGATAACTTCCTCCGACATGGGAGGAGAAAATACTCAGGAGATGAAGATGACCAACAATCTGAGGAGAGGAAGGCAGACGGGAGGAATATGCTAATGAAAGGCGCGCCGAAGCGCTCTTTAAGCTTCTCTGATCGAGTCATCTGTGCGAAGGAGAATGGTTTAGGTGACGAATCGTGTTTTGAGAGAAAAATGCGTGAGAGGATATATTCAGACAAGAGCATGGCACCATGGGTAGACCTGGCAGGTTTAGGGAGGGAGACCACAGCAAAGATTAAAATGGGGTGTGCACGGCTTTTAGATAAAGACAGGTTTGGAAAGCATAGAGATGGACATGTTAAAAATGAGGGGGAAAAGGGGGGGTCCATGCAGGGCAGAAATGAGGCAGAAATGAGTACCTCTATCCAAAACAGGAGTGAGATTAAGAAAGTTGAGCCTGTTGATAGGAGGGCTGCAGAGAAGGCAAGTGATGCAGATGGAGACGAGGGGTTCACGGTTGCCTCTGTCAAAAACACAGAGGGAATCTCGTTTGCCAGGAGAGTGCCAATCAGGCAGGATGGGAAAGCAAGAGCTGAGAGAGACGTGAAGCGGCTGACAGGTGAGAAAAGTTTGGAAAGGGAGCTGAGCATGGAGAAAGATTCAGAAGCAGGAGAACAGGTCGAGGCACAAGATAGCGACAAAAAGGGGTCTGATTTTCTGGGAGAAGATGGATTTGAAAGCACAATCCCTATTGAAACTGTGCAGAACATGACAGACACAGCAAATCCATGCCCCGCTGCTGAGAGTCACTACAGACAGGAATCAGCTTTCACCGAGTGCTCCAGTCTACTCTGTGCAATCACAGATAGGGCCAGAGACCCCCACAGAGGGCCAGAGTGGAGTGGTATCGGACCACGAGGACCCTTCCTAACACATTCTGTTTTGTCCCAGCACACAGAGGATCTCATCAGTAAAATAGAAAAAATAGGAGACACAACTGTTTATAGCAACGAGAAGGGAGAGAGGGCTTACAAGGCTGATCACGAACTGGCCAAAGACTGCAAACAAGAAGGACAACATTACAGCGACGTCGGATCGGAAGGCTTCATTCATGACGTAACACCCAGATCTCCAAAAAGGCTCACACCTATAGGAATCCCTCCAGGTCCCCTCGAAATTCAGATCCCCAGGACCGTGTTTTATGTTGCGGAAGAAATGGTGGAGAAAAAAAAGGCTGTAGGTCAAGGCGACGAGGGGCAAGACTGGGAAGGAGGACAAGGGGTCGAGAGGAGGGATAGCTGGAGGATCGGAAAGCCCTTGAGCCGCATCGAGTCCCTGCGAGAGAAAATTCGACAAAGAGAGCTGGAGAGGTTGAGACAAAGAGAGACACAGGATGGAGACGGGGTCGAGGCTGCAGAGATCAATGAGACTCAAACAGCTGGGGACGAGGGGGAAACTGAAATAGAGCAAGAGTGGGAAGCTGCAGCTCAGATGCGGAAGAGGATGGTTGAGGCTGAGAGGGGACAGGAAGACAATGCAGCACAGACATCCATGGCTGCGTTTGACGTCACGCAGGAAGTCGACATTTTGAAAACCAGCCCTCAGCTTCCTGTTTCTGTCTCACCAGCTGTCAGAGGAGAGGAAGTAACAAGCGGGTACGCCACTGCTGCCTCTGAAGTCATCTCTGATAGCTCTCAGATATCTGAGGATGAAGACGACCCCCTGAAACATGCGGAACAGCTGAGGTGCCACAGGGGCCGACACGAGAGCAGAGAAGAAGAGAGGGAGGAGGAAGAAAAGGAGCTGTCAGAGGAGGAGGTGGAGGAATATACATCGTCTCTCGATCCCACACAATCCCTATCCTCATCGCCCCCTCATCCCAACTCCCTTGCAGCCATGAGCCGGATCTACAACTTGGAAACTGTCGGCTCGAGGTCAGGTTTGTGTCTGAGGGAGAGGACTGTAGACATTTCATCAGTGCACCTTGTTAAAGTGAAGCCCATCATATCAAACGCACAGCAGGGCGACAGTAAAGCTTTAACAGGTGAAGACATTAGTGGGGTTCAGACGATACAACGACAGATAGAGCAGTTTCAGCTGAAAGAGCAGGAAGCGCAGAAGTCTTGTACATCGCCAAACACAAAAAGGCAGCAAAGCCCCAGACGAGTGTTAAGGCACCAGGTAAAGGACGATGTCAAGACCCAGGAGAAGGATCAGTCAGAATCAAACTACAAAATGTCGCCTCAGCGTGTTTGTTCTCCAACATCTCAGGTCAAACAAACTATCACCGTCAACCCCTCATTTCTCAGGAGCCAATCCCCGGACAATACCTTGAAACCCTCTGACTGCGCCCCGACCCCAGCCTCCTCACCAAGCTCCCCGTCTCCTGCCCAGTCTCCCAGTGTCTCTCCATCGCCCACCCCATCGCCCACGCTCTTCTCCATCAGGAGTGCCTCTGGGGGTCAAGTGAAGAGAGGCGCCACCATCACAATCACCCCAAAAAAGCATGTTGCTGGAGGAGGAGGAACGGGGTCCACAACAGGGTCTACATCAGCAGGGACTACTCCTGCAAAGACGACATCGCAGCAGGCCCAAATAACCACAGCTGTGGCTGAGCCAACAAAGAAGAAATTCCCCACCGTGGAGGAGATTGAGGTGATTGGTGGATATCAAAATCTGGAGAAGTCTTGTCTGGTCAAAAACAGAGGGACCCCGAAAAAGGTGAGTGGAAACTGTACAGTCTTTTTTGTTTCTTTCCCTCATACAAAAGCAAAGGAACAAGCTTCCCGATAATTTGTCTTTGTCTAATGTCTTTGAGCAAACATTGGAAGACTTCACTCCCCTGCTTTTCTAAAATTCACCCGAGGGGGGCCAGAGGATTTCACCTCAGGTCACCTGCCTGATGGTCCCTTGTCGTCAGGCAGAATCCCCTTTCACTGGGAGAACATCCCTTTTGATTGAGAAGTGCGATCACTGAGACCGACCTAAGCCTGTTAAAGCCTTATCAAGCACGACATCTTGATTCTTAGCCATAAAATCCTGGAGTGATCTGCTTTGCCATTTGCTTCTGCAGTCTAGTTCTTTGCAGACTTTTGACTTTTACCCTCTGATAATGATCCACCACACTGTACATATTTAGCCGAACACGTGTAGGCTGTGGGTACATGAATGGTTTATTTTAAAAAAAAGACACAAAGAAACAGAAGAATACAAAGTAAAATGCTTGATGCTTTGTATTACAGTCATTGAAGCTATTGTTCGCTGGTCATACTACTCCTTAGCTTCTGCAGAAAGAGAACAGTAACAGTTACAGTGCAGGCTTCAGTGGAGACAGAAACGTTGAGTGGGAAACCACAATGATAGACAGCCAGCTCCTTCCTTCATCTTTTTTCTTTTTTGCCTTTTTGTATTTTGTCTGCCTACCTAACATCACATGGTATACCATACTGGTGTTCATGCTAATTTCAATGTGATCGGTGTCAACTGAAACTACAAATGAATTTCGCTGGAGTCAAAGTTTATATCAGGACTTTGTGTTTCCTCTTTTTTTTTTACTTTTTCTGAAGCCTGTGTTTGTTTGATAATGAGTGGAAGATGAGCTCTTATGTAATAAAGGGAAGATTTGGGTGACAAAGTTTAAACTTCAGCTTAAATAGAAATATACATCAGCATCCTGTGAAGATACACACAGGATGGTGTATTCAAGGGTTTCAGTGCATCTGACTGCCTACCAGAAGAACCATACTGTACAAGAGTTGTCAAACTGCTGGTAATTTCCCCTTAGTCTGCATCTGAGTGTACTGCAGACTGCTTCCTTGTTCCCTCGCACCAATTCTGCCATTTTTGTTGAGTCAGCCCTCCCTGCCTCTCAGACAAATCTCTCTTTGTATCTTCTTGGCTGTTTCCTAGCGGGGGATTGGTTTGTTACACTGAAATCTTGGCAAACAGATTTTGACCACACTGACCTTCCACTGTATGGCTGAGTGTTTCTGACAGCAGGCCGCCAACTCTTTAGTTTGACGTGGGTGAAATGGAAAGAGAAAGAAGACAGAGAGATGTGAGGAAAAACTCGATGGTGGTCTAACATGCCAACAAAAGAGCAGGGGAGAGGGAGGGCAGAGACAAATGATTGTGCTTGACAGACATATTGAGAGGATTAAAGGTGACTGAAGGCGTGCTATTTGGTCTACCAGAAACTGTTTTTGCTCACTTCCTCTTTTAGACCTTTTCACTTCTTCCAAACAAGAGACAGAGATCAACATGAGGAAGTGACGTGGTACCCTTTTTAAACTCAGTCAGTAAATTAAACTGTTTTATTTACAGGGTCATCTGTTTCAAAAGAAACTGGTGGAGAAGGATTTGATGCTCTTCCCTGTAAATTGTCTGTGAATGAATTTCTTCAAGTCTCATTTTCCAAGTTACAGTGACTTCTAAGAAATTAACCAAACATTTTTGTGAATAAATCGTTCCGAGTAATCTTTTGTTTTACTCCCTGGAACATAGTTGGGTAATTCTCTTTCTCTCTCCATCTGTAAATACAGTCGTCTTTTGCTGCAGTGAGTGACCACTTTGCGATTCTCTGACCACCTGTCGCTCTCACATTGTCGCCCTTCAGACTGTTTGACGTCAGGCCTTCTTTCCTCCCCCCTTCGAACCACGCCATCATGTCACAGAGAAGAGGGGGAGTGATCTGCTTGATCCTCGCCTTCCTCCTCCTCCTCCTTAAGTTTCTCCTCATACATGTGCTTTTTATGTTGACAATCGTGCATCAAATCCTCCCTGGATCGACTCTTGAAATATATAATTATATAATTATATATATATATATATATCTATAGATAGATAGATGGATAGATGGATAGATAGATTCTAATATATGATATATTTAATATATATATATATATATAGAGAGAGAGAGTAGAAAATTGGCCTCTTAAACTATAAAAGCATACATTTTGTCTGTTTCATATGTGAAAACTTTGCAGACCAGATTTAAAAACCTGAACTCTGAACACAGGTAGAAACTTTAACAGTGTCTCTAATCTTGCCCCACTGAACCCGTGAAGAAGTACGGTTAAATATAACTTAAAGCGTCCCTCCTTCTGTCTGTTATTCTCCAACTGTTTCAGTTTCTGTCTCTCACTGGGTGCCTCTGCTGTCCTGCTGTGCTGCCTGGGTTAATCAGGTTCAGGGAAGGAGGATTAGCGTCCTGTGCCTTAGCATGATTCGCCCAGCCTCTCTAATGCAAAGCTATTATCTGCACTCCTCTACAGACAGCCACAGTCACAGGGTGAAGCAGCAGTAACTTGTATTGCGTGTGCTGTCTGGTGTCTATACGTTTCAGGCTCCATCCAGATCATGTCTGCACCTCTGGGTGTATTTACTACTGTAAAGGTCTGGGTCTCAGGGTTAAGCTGTTGTTATTATAAGACGCAGTGTGGATGTGCTGCTGTTTCCTGTCAGATTTAGGCCGTCTGTGTACACCATGCTGACCTTTGAGTAAACAAACTCCATGCAAGCATCTACTAGCCCAGGTGGAGACAAGCTAAACACCACAGGGCCTCATTTTTCCGTTTCAACACTTTAAGAGAAGTTGTAAACCAAACTTGTGTTTCTGTTTCTGCTTCTACTGAATATTTATCACTTACTGTATCAACGTGATGCATATTTCCCTGAATAATAAATAAGTCAGCGTGTGAAGTATTCTGTCAGTAAGCACTTTAAGAGAGGGAGTATTTCTGCTGTGTTAAGCCTCATGCTGTCAGTTAACATTGTACTGACAGTGTAAAAACACTCCTCAATGCCTCCAGCCTGTGTTTACATTTACAAAAATCTGTTGTTACAGCTGGCATTTTAATTTAAACTTTCTGTCATTTTCTTTGCTATTTTCATGCAGTGCTTCGTTTTAATTTTGATTTCTAAAATAATTCATTGCATAACGATTGCACAAAGTGTTGTGTCTGTTTGTTAATGTTAATCTTAATTTTTGAAAAGCGGTTTTCAAAAATTAACCAATGTGACAACAAATCACAATATCACAACAATAACATTAACAAATTTAAAAGTGTATTGGACTGGAGCTGATTAAAAGTGAAATAAATAACTTCCCTCTCCTCGTGTTTACAGGTGAAGGTGTGTTTTGATGAGGACCAGCTGGAGCAAGTGTGTGAGTACCCGTCAGAGACCTCCATGCTGGTGTGTACCCCCTACCCTCATGACCTGGGGAGGCCGCAAGGAGAGGAGGCGCAGTTGGAGGAAGCTGATGTAGAAGGAGGAGCGATAGTGTCCAAAAGCACAAGTAATGTTGGGACTGCAACAGGACGGGGTCTAAGAGTGGGTCAATGTCACCCCCTTCTTAAAAAACACAATGTGTAATGAGGTTGTTTTGCTTTTCAACATGTCTTACAGACTTTGCCGCTCTCCTGTGAAACTCTCCATAGGTGTGGACTTTGCTTAGGCTAAGATGACAAATTTTTTGTTTCTTTTCTGTTTCTTTTCCCTTAAAAGATATGAATGGCAATATTCTCTATTTTTCTCCAAATTCCATGAAATGACCAAAACCAATAATGAATTTATCAGACTAAGAAGTATTGATTGTGTATCCAAAACCTCATATAGCTTACTGCTTTGTGCCATGCAGCTCCATTGTTGAGCCACACCGGAGCACTGGGCGACATGTCTCTTCATTACAAAGAACGTGAGCACACGTCATAAATACTCACTAGCGCACCAAATAATCTGAAGTTAAAGTTTTGGGCTGAGTGCCACAGATTCAGACAGTATTTACGGAAAGCGCTACTCTATAAGTTTATTTAAAATGTGCTTGTACCAACTGTCTCATAACCTCAGGACATTCAGGCTAATTCAAGAAAGCTATTGATGGTAGTAAAAATTATCTTCCAAGCTAGCTTTCATTAAGCAGGCTCTTTAGCTTGTTCACTAACTTGACAATAAATATATTCAAAATATTATTTGCACCATCAACTCCTGTCTTGTAACTGATCTTTAGATTGTAAATCATTTAATTCAAAATACTTATTGAAGGGGAAAAAAGATTTCCAAGCTATCAGGCTCATTAGCTTGGTTGCTAACGGGGCAGTAAGTACATTCAAAACATGTATTTCACCTACTGTCATACAGCTGTCAGCAATGTACATCATTTAATTCAATGAAGAGTTATCAAAGTGGGGAAAAAGGCGGTTAACTGCTAACTGTCAGCTAACAGTCAGTTAGAAAGCTAAATGTCAGTTTTGTCACTACCAGGATAGACAAAGATAGACAAAGAAGAATTTATACCATTAACTCCTGTTCCTCCATTTCTCATTGGTCAACTCTGTCAACATGGTTTGTTATTTGTCAACAGCACAACTTTGCATTTCAAATTAATTTAGTTGAACTAGACACACAAAAAAAATCACACAGATTTACATGGTCCCCACAAGTGAATCCACAGACTGTGTTTGCAAAGTTTCACAATATTAAATGCTGGTGTGACTGGGCCTCAGCATATTTTGTGTAATGGAGTTTCATGGCAATAAGAAAAATGTGGAATAACACCAGTCTTGTCTTTTAAATAGACAAACTGACCAATTTTCAGAATCTTGTCGGTGGTGGCAGGATAGCAATGTGGGCAAGTTTCAGCATAGTGAAGAAATAATAATGAAAAATCCTGTGCTACATTGGTTTTAAATTAAAAAATTAAAAACTAAATTTGGAAAAATTCATGATTGTTGGAGAACAAATGGAATGGTATAATGTCGCATTTGTGGTTCTCACAAAGCCATAAATGTCACTGTTGGTGAATGGGAATAAATCAGCGCTAAATATAAAAAATAAAATAGAATAAAATCCTAGATTCACCTTGTTTACCTTCCATCTCCACCTCTCTGTCTTCCAGATGAGTCTTGCCCTCGGTAGAAGCCAGTCATCTTCGCCAAAGTTTCCCATGTGATGAGACATCTGTTAAAACAATATTTTGTGATTTTTGTTGTTTTCTTTCATTTGAATAATTGACTTAAGTGTTGACGTGAGTGTTTTGTAATCCTTGTGGTGTTTTGTGTAAATAGCATCATGATGAATGATTGTTGTGGAGGAAATGTACAGTTCAGTTTGATTTATGCAGTTGTAAAGAGACATAATTGTGTTTACTGGACAAAATATTAACTAGTTTATTTTCAGGGAAATTGAGGGACAAATATGAATGTAAAGGAATGGTACATATTGTAAAAATATTATAAAAGACCCTCAGGTGTGCACTGTTGGCTGATGAAGGATCACTTGTCTATGCAATATAATGAAACTGCTAAGATTTTTTTTATTTTTAGTTAATATATTTGACAGTTTCTTCTATGTTAATTACTTTCTAAATTTAAGTCAGCACTGCCTCAGCACAGAAGAGTGATGTTCATATCATCTGGTTTCATGTGCCTGCTGGATTTGCCCATACAGATGATATGAATCAGTTCATGTAGATATTTGACTCTTGTCTGAAGCCTTTCAGAAAAATCTCCTCTCAGCGGGCATTGCGTTGAACAGTGCAGGCACATGTCATGGTGCAATGTGTGTGGCGTCCTATGTCTTATGTGGGGTTTAATTGAGCCTTACTGTTCATAAAAAAAGAGGTCTGGTAACAGTTCACTTAATGTGTATGGATATAAACTGATGTTTTTGTCATGTGGAAGTGGAGAGAGTTGTGTGTGTGGAAGTCCCTGAGAGGAAGAAGAGTGTATAATATAAACAATTCAGTTACCAGATTAACTTTGTCATATTACAGCTGCTATCTGACTTTTGGCTGTATTACCTTTATAATATAATCTATACAAAATATTTCTTGTTTGTAAATGAATATTTTAATTGGTAAAAGATGTGTTATATGCAAACTATCTGCAAATTCTTTGAAAATATTTTTTTTCTATGACAGTTGAAGAAGCTGGCTTCAAGAGAAAAAAAATAATAAACAATTCTGCAAAAAAAAGGGTTTCTGTCTTCTGTTGTTTGTTGATATCAAATAAGGCTGGAATTCCCCAAAATCTTAATTTGGTGAAAAAAATTTAAATATATGAAATATATCGAGGTTGAAAATTAATTTCTCTTCAGAACTTTTCATGACCATATTAAGAGGGGTGATATCATTTCACAGAGATAGAATTTGTGTGAGTGTGGCCCAGGGCATTTCTGAAAGAGTTGCCTTTACTCTTGTTGCTACTCCAGTGTTGTCCATGACGTTGTTTTCTCCTGCACTGCACCTACATTTAGTACCAGCAGGAACCACTATTTGATTTATTTACTTTTATTTGGACTCTTAATTTCTGAAAGTTTTTTATCTTTTAAAAGACTCAGACCGAAATGCCATTTAAAAATCCAACACCAGCTTTTGTTTAACAGGTTAACAAACACGGAACTACATTCAGAGCACAACGCCATCCTGAGTTCAAACGGCGACACCGTGTGGACAGACGCGGTAATGCACACGAAGTTTTGGGTCACGTAGCTGTTTACGGAAACATTTTTACGTCAACACGTGTGTGGGCTTGTATGTAGCTTCAGTGCAGTCCGGTACGTGAATATCTGCATGTTCACAGTCTGAAGAAACAAAACCACCGCGTGGAGTTGTCTGCCTTTCATCGCATGCACATATGTTTTCAAACTAGGATATATCGAGCGATGACGACGTTCACTCACAGCCACCGTGGAGAAGAAGTAGGAGGAGGGCTGGGCTTCGTTTTGGCGATCTGACCCTGTGGAAACTGTGCAAAAGTTACCAGACAATAAACACAGAGCTGCTTTTTTTTGTCACACAGATGCAACACAGAGTGGATTTGTGATTTAAAGCAACATGATTTTCAGGAAAATTCAACCAGGAACCTGCAGGGCTTGGCTGTCTCGGGTGAGTCGAGTTCTGCTTTTAGAGTTGGATATAGCTGACACATAATCTCATTTACAATGTATTTATTACAGTTAAACAGTACGAAGCAGCTGGGCATGTTCCTGCGGTCACACTTCCTACTTTTGATACGCCCTAGTCGTGCCCTTTTGCCGTTTAGTTAAGCTCTCGCGCAGAGCTACTGTGCGAACGCTATAATTACACTTTTAAACTTTTTTATTTTTTGGCATAACATAAATATAATTCACCCAGTTTAGCAGCAATGTGTAACCATCTCCCTCTCCTTCCAGGTTTCATTGAGGCAGGAGGTGTGCTTCTTCTCCTCTGTGCCCTCCCATCCGGTGCCCCCGCTGGCCCACACATTGCAGGGTTACCTGAGGGCACTGGAGCCCCTGCTGCCCCCCGAGGAGCTCCGCCACACCCGCAGGATGGTGCAGGAGTTCGGCAGGCCGGGCAGCCTGGGTACACAGCTGCAGGAGGGGCTGGAGAGGAGAGCCAGACACACCAAGAACTGGGTATGTGTCTCCTGTATCAGTGTGGGAAGTTTGACAGGTGTTGTGTGGGAGTGTTTTAAAGTTTAGATATAGCTGGTGTTTGGAGCATTCATGAGTGAATCCAGTAACGTTGATAATAATAATACTAATAATACTACTACTACTACTACTACTACTAATAATAATAATTATTATTATTATAATAATAATAATTATTATTATGATTATTTGTATACAAAACTTTCACAATTAAAAAAACATGTAACAACTTGAAAACATTCAGAAAACGCAGACAAGGCTCCACAGTCAATTAATGTGAATTAATTAGTCTGTTGATATTGAAGAATAATCTCATCCCAGCTTCTCAAATGTGAATATTTGTTGGTTTTCTTTTTCTTCACTTATGTTATATTTAGTATTTTAGTATAAAACACAACTTCCTTGGTAAAGATATATTTGTTCATTTGAGAGACAATTTTTTTCCCCATTTCCTGTGTAAATCTGAGCGGTGAGCAGTGTTCCCAAAAATCTGACATCACTGCTGTGGTTTTGTTCCAGCCATAAAGTTTACACCGACTGTCCTGACAAAGTCTGTTCTGCTGTTCTCTCTGAAGAATCATGAAGTCCTTCATGTGTGTGTGGTCTCTCCACTGCAGATCTCAGACTGGTGGGTGCAGTGGGCGTATTTGGAGAGCAGACAGCCCCTGCCTGTGCACTCGAACCCGGCCATCTCTCTGCCGAGAAGAGATTATAACGACTGGAGGAGCCAGCTAGTGTGAGTCAACACGTACTGATATGGTCTGCCAACAATGACACAGCGCAGCAGAGTAGACACTAAAAGCGGGTGACATGTCGGTCCTTATGCTTGGAGCGATTATTTAAATGTGTTTAAATATACGTCAGGGATGTGGTGATAGTTTCATAGCACAATAAACCCAGTTTCCTACAGAAAAAACATATAAAAACTGCAGCTGCCCAGCTCTGTCAACTCTGCCAAGGAGATTGTTTTTCACCAGTGTCTGTTTATTTGTTAGCAGGAATATGCAAAAAGTACAGAACCGATTCACACCGAACTTGGTGGAGGGACAGAGCACGGGCCAGGGAAGAACCTGTTAGATTTTGGGGCAGATCCGGATAATTTACTATGAATTCAATTTTTTTTCTTTGAAGTCTGGTGTATATTGTTTGACACTGGCCTTGGCTTTTTCAGAAATAGGCAGTGAGATATTAGGTGTCACTGAAAAACTGAATTCTGTTATCACAATCAATACTTTAAAATATGCGTTCTTTCTTAACAAGCACTCGATTTTAAGAGCCTCTTCTGCATGACTGCATTTACATGCAAAGGAACACTAATAGTACAGATACACATATTTCCAATAAATCAATTAATTAATCAGCTTGAATTCTGTCAGTATAAACACCGTTAAACACTCAGCAGAATAGTAAGAGCAGACAAAAAAAATGCGTGTACTTTGGTGTTGTGTCTTTGGGTCATCAGTTATGCGTGGAGTTGCTTAGCCAGTGTTGCTATGATGTGGATACACACACCTGTTTATTTTGTGTATAATGACTGTCGTCATTAAGACCTTGTAACTTGTGTTCCTGTTATGTGCTGAGGGAAACTCCACAGCCTTTAAGCCTTTACCAAGATAATTGCATTAATTACATTGAGAAAATTCATTTAGGTCAAGCTTAATATTTGGTTGTTTGGGGGAGTTTCTTTCAAGTTACCGATGTGATGATGCATCATTTTCACCTGAAAAACCGTGACGGTGCTGTTTTAGTCCTGCTCTGTTCTGCATTAGTGAACCCTGAGTGTTAATACGACACATTCAATAGCTTTTACTGAATATGAACCGTGATTGATTTCCAGCACTGCATGTCCATAACAGGAAATCTGACTGACTGTGTTACATGATAAAATACTGACCACAACATGTTCCTCTCCACATAGGTTTGCATCCAAACTGATCGCAGCAGTTCTGGACTTCAAGGCCAAAATAAACAAGTAAGTCTTGATTTTATGACTGAGATGTAGCCAGATAAAAAGTACTGCTAATAAGCAAATCTAAGACAACATTAATGTAGCACTTAATCCTTTACATGTTTTAAATGTTAAATGTCAGTGAAAATAGTAATACCGCAGTGTAAAAGTAAGTAATCATAGCGTTATCTGTGTTATATTGTTATACATATAAAAGCACTCGATGAAGCGGCGTGTCATGTTTCAGAAGCTCATCATACGATGTGTATGAAAAATAATCAACAAAATACAGATTATATATATGAGTAAATGTAGCCTACTTTGCACTGGATCAGATGCATTCCTATGTCACACTGACCTCAGTGTTTGTGTGTGTGTGTGTGTGTGTGTGTGTGTGTGTGTGTGTGTGTGTGTGTGTGTGTGTCCTGGAGACACCTACTGTAGCGGGAACTAACAGGTACTTTGGCAGATGTTTATACGTCTGTGGACAGATTTTTGTCAGTGTGATGAATCAGAACGGTGCAAGATACAGTCACAAAAACTTCACAGGCGTGTAATTGAGGTCGAAGTGAAGGTCAAGTTCGAAGATAGATGTGGTCCGTCGCTGCTGGTGAGATCCCGTTGCAAGATTGTTAATCTCTAATAATTTAATTTAGTCAGTGTCAAAGTTCTGTGGGATTAGATGCAGTGAGCATTCGTGAGCACAGAGAGTTCAGGATATTCTCTAATTCCAATTTAAACTAGCTTATAATAGTTATCTGCTACAAACATTAGAGATGGTGATAAACCATAAACCGATTTCACAGCTCTGAACAGCGTTTGCTCAGATGCCACATTAATCCTCTGTTGTCATTTTAATCTGTTGTTTAAACTGTCTCTTTCATTAGCTTCTATTTTAGTGCTCTACCTTTAGCCCGGCTGGCATCGCCTATTTCTCTGCTGTATGAAGTTAATCTTTGTCTAAATTTATTCGCCCCCACTCTTCGTAACAGGATATTTACAAAGCCAACAGCACACTACTGAAACATCTCTGTGGGGAAAACTGTTTGGCCCAGACCCACGTGAAATATTAGTTATAAACAGATGTCAGTGTTCGTTTTAGTGTGTTAAAGTTAACCACATCAGGACATTTATAATAGTATTATTGAATAATCTGTGGTCTCTCAGCTTTCTTATCCATTTTAACTAGTTTGTTGAGGAAAATGAACTTTAATTTGATTATTATTTACAGTTCATAGCTCAGGAATCAAGTGTTTCTTGTCTTAAGTACTATTATATTTATATTTTAATCTATAGAATACTATATAATAGCGGCTTATTAGTTTCTAATAACAACTAAATAACAACTAGGGAAGCGTCAATAGATGGTTTTCCAAGCAGGTTTCCTTCCTGGTTTGGTCTGGTTGCATGTTTGGGGTCATTGTCCTGCTGCAGGAGGAGTTTGGGATGGTGGACATGAGTCTAAACATCTGAAGTGCCTTTTGCAGAGTGCTGTAGCTTCTTTGTTTCCACTAGTAGTTATCGTACATCAATTGAAGTCACTGACTCTGCTTTTAGTGCCGCAGCTATCTCTGGCCTCATGTAACCTTAAAACCAAAGGGCTCCATTGAGCTCCTGGCACTAAGGTATGCACATGTTAAATTTGTGAAAAAGTGAGCACACATATCAGAGTGGTATCTGAGGTACTTCTGCATCGCAGACCTAACTCGCTGAACCGAAACCCTGTGTCCAGAGCAATGAATGAATTTCTTAAATAAAGTCACTATTAACAGACACGTCTGTCTCCTTCTCCCCCGTCAGTGGCCAGCTGCCAGCCGAGTACATGCGAGGGAAGCCTCTGTGCATGGAGCTCTACCCGCTCCTCTTCTCCTCCTGCAGGGTCCCCGGTCCCAAACACGACTACATCGCCCGCCACGGCCGCTCCCGGCGCTCGCCAACACACATCACGGTCGTCAGGAACTACCAGGTACGATGAGCCAGCAGACAGCAGATGATGCTGTCAGATTTATAATTTTCTTTTTGTTGACTTGGCATAATCCATCAGGCTGCCTGATTACAGGTTCTACGACATAGCAGTCACGTCAGGTGGAGTTTTAAACAAGTTGCACATGCACCAAGCTTTGTAAACAGAAGTCATGTGGGCTCACTAGAAGCTCTTTTATTGGAGTTTTGGCAGCAGCTCTTCCTGTGGGACTAGAGATTCTGGCAGACGGAGGGATCAAAACAAATCAGATCTCAGTCGTCTCAGCTTTCAGCCTGATGGAAGTTTAATCTTAAACCTTTGAATTTAAAGTCTATTCCTCTTGCAAAATGCCAAGAATGACTTTCAGCTGACATTGTTGCTTTCCTTTGGTACATTTGGCACTGATATCATAAACTACACTAACCCAAGTGTTATACAGGCTCGGCCTCTGACACCTCATGCTCAGCTTGGTAGAGTTACAATTGAATTTCTGTGTGAAAATGAAGAATTGGATCCACTAAGTGCTGATAAAAGGTTTTAAAGGTTAAACTGCTACGTTTTTGTAAACATGGTCATCTCTGTATTATGAGCCCTTACCTCACATTTACTGCTCACAATCAAAAATAATGCAATAAATTATTATGTTAATAATTAAGCAATCTGCATATTATTGTCTTGATCACTCATTTGTTTTATATCGTGTCCAAAAATAGTGATAAAAATGTTGTTTTGTTGAGTTCACAGTGATGTAAAATCAGAGAAAAGCAGCAAATATTCACATTTGAAAAGCTGAAATCAGAAAATGTTTGGCATTTGTGATCAATAGACAATTAATTGATTATCAGAAAAGCTGCAGAGTGATTTTCTACTGATTGATTGATTCATTAATCAATCTGTCAGTTGTTTTCCTAAATAATCAACCAATCATTTGGTCAACAGAATATCAGAAAATAGTGAAAAACACAATTTTACAAAGCCCAAACTGTCATTTTTAAATTTCTTGTTTTGTCCAAGCAACAGTTCATACCCCAAAAATGTTTAATTTACCATCAGAGCGGAAAAAGAAAAGCAGCAAATATTTACATGATTGTCTGCGGGTCTGTGTAAATCATGATTAACGAATGTGGACCAACGTCTCTCTTTCCACACTTACATGAATTTAAACTGGCCGCTAAATACTCACTAGCGTCTGGTGATGTCTTTTTGTCACCAGTTCTTCCAGCTGGAGGTTTACAACAGCGACGGCTCGCGGATGACCGAGAGTCAGATCCACGCCCAGCTGCTGAGGATCAGGTCTCAGTCCTGGAAGACCGACAAGGA
The DNA here is from genome assembly GCF_002814215.2 of Seriola lalandi dorsalis. NCBI lineage: Eukaryota > Metazoa > Chordata > Actinopteri > Carangiformes > Carangidae > Seriola > Seriola lalandi. Next base: position 146,293 of record NW_019524306.1, read on the forward strand.
GCCGATGGGCATCCTGACCAGCGAGCACCGCCACACCTGGGGACAGGCCTACAACCGCCTGCTGAGAGGTAGACAGCAGCACTGCACACACTCCCATCAAATGGTTGTATGTAGCATTTACTATCAAAGAATAAAGGTAATACAATCCCAAACATAAAATATACAAATATACAAGATAAAATAATTAAAACATTTACAACAAATACCATCAGTTACCAGATTCTCAGCATGACTTTAACAGAAAAGAAGGAAGCTGAGTAATTGATCACTTTGATTGATTACCTATCTCAAGTAAGTTTTAAGTGTTCTCTTATACCATACTGGCATGAACTGGAACCTGGTAATCAATCCCAGTTAGGAAATCAATGGTACACTTCGGTCAAAGTGTATTCGATTTGTAGTTAATGGGCCAAAATAATCAAAACTATTATTTAAATGTAATGAACGACGTGTCCCAGGCAGCACAAATCCAGACCTGCAAAGGTAAACGGTAAATGTCCTCAGCTTGTGTGTTCTGAATGTCTTTGTTGTGTGTCAGCACAGTGACAAAAAAACAAGAGACACGGCTCCAACTTTAAATGTGGACATGGTTGAATGCTCAGTGTTTGGTTTTATTCTCTCTGTGTGTGACGCAGATAAACTGAACAAGGAATCAGTGCGGCTGATAGAGACAGGACTTTTCTCCTTGTGTCTGGATTCTCCAGTGATGAGGATATCAGATGAGAAGTACACATGCACACACACACACACACACACACACACACACACACACACACACACACACCATAATCCACACTCAGGTATGTCTGTGCTTGCTAAATATGTTGGGTAATCCTCTGTGTGTGCTCAGATATAATTGTGTCGAATGTTGACATTGGATCTTAAGCAACAATTTACAATTGTCCCTTCCTCCATTTTAAATATCGTCCTACTTTCTACTTGCTGGCAGCTTTGTAGCTAAAGTGTGTTACACAGTTAGATTTGGCTGCAACTTATGTTTAGTATCTCATTATATTTTTGATTAATCGGTTGCTTGTTCGGTTTGCAAAACATTAGCATATTAATTATATGTAATAATTAAATCCAAAACCAAAATATTCAGTCTGGTAATATGGCAAATCCTCCGGAGAAGCTGAAACCAACAAATATTTGGCATTTTTGCTTAAAAATTGATTTAAACAATTAATCAGTTATCAGTTATTGATTTGAGTTTCACAAATCTTTAATAACTTCAATATCACAGATATTTTTTCTCGTAATTCGTTTTTTCCTGTTTGTTCCAACTTTGATTGGCAGGTACGCGAGCCGTAAAGCAGCTCAGATTCTGCACGGAGGCGGGACGTTCTCCAACAGCGGTAACCGCTGGTTCGACAAAACGCTGCAGGTGAGCAGCAGGAAGAATCACACACGAGGAAAGGTTAGATTACATAAGTAACTAACTCTTGTCTGTGTTTGTTTGAACAGTTTGTGGTGGGCGAGGACGGCTCATGGGGTCTTCTGTATGAACAAGCCACAGCTGAGGGTCCACCCATAGCAACACTGCTGGACCACATCCTGGAGTACTGGTGAGACAAAGGGTTAATAAAGAGTGGGGTTGTCCTGTCCTGATGTTTTGTGGTGTTTTATATTGTTTTTGTGTTTGAATTATTTTCATTATTGGGTCTGAATTTGCCAGCCACCAAGCACCAAATGTCAGTACAATTTGTCTGGTGGATAATTTTGTCTTTGGCAGATAAAAAGTTTTACCTGTGACACTTTGAGTTCCTCTGTAATACACAGTCTTTGGTTTGTCCTTGTCTCCTTCGGCGGGGCCCCGATTAAGTTCATTTGATTTAGATAGAAATTATAAGAAAATCATATGTCACTGGTTCTGTACATCTCATCACATTTAGAGTTTTTAAAGTTATTTTTTGCTGGTAAAAAAAAAAAAAAAGAATGATTCCTGGCAGGAAATCATTTTATTTGCATCAGTGTTATGGATTTTTTGACTTCCCCTTTATCCACAACCTAACAAGTGTCAGCGCTTATTTGGTGGACGCTTTTGTCCAACGTGACGTAATATTTTTCCTGTGAAAAAGCGCTGGAGGAAGAGGCTGCATGGTGCTGGCACCGAGTCGCAGAGGTTGTACTTAAGCTGCAGCTAAATGTCTCATTACAGAACAACTGTTAACACGTGCAACACAAAATGTGTCTCTGTAGTGAAGAAACTCAAGCAGATGTTGTCGAAATGGATCATTATAATATGAGGTGGAAAATAGCTGGATTTATGCTTTGCATTCGATGTACTCATGAGCAAGTAATGTGTGTTTTCTTGACCACAGTGAGAAACCAGACCCGAAGAGGGCGCCGCTGGTCCCTCTGCCGATGCCCAAGAAGCTTTACTTTCACATAGACCGAGAAATCAAGAGAGACATTGAGCACGCCAAGCAGAACCTCGATATGTAAGCTCTCCCTCTCCTCACTTACTCTCCTGCACTGGGTGGAGTGAGTGAACGTAAGGTCTCTGCAGAATACTTATCATGATAAGAGAAGAACGGCCTCGCTGCTTAGTGTAAGCTGGGTGTTTGCTTTTCCGATCAAGCAAAGCTGAAGTGAACTTGGCCAAAAGGAAAAGCAGCAGGAGTGTAAACACACTTATCTCCTCCTGAGTTTAATGTAACCTTGATGCAAAGAAAGCTCTCGCTGGATCCACTGCCTTTGTTGCATCACTTGGAAGTTGTTATTGTGGTCCAGGCCTTTATTTCCTGACCACAACTCAAACACAACTCCCTCAGTCTGCTGTTTCCCTTAAATCACTGAGCTGTCAGGATGTGAATGCGGAAAACGTTTTTTCTAACATGCACTTGAACTGGACAGCTGTTACCTTAACTTGACCCCTTGTCCCCCCTATTTATAAGTAGTATGTTAACGTTTAATGAAGGGGGTATAACAAACTACAATATAATTGCAAGCAGACATACTGTATTTGTATTTGTTAAGAATTTATATGTAATAATAACAATAATAATAGTAATGATAATAACTTTACTTGCATAGCACATTTCATACAAAGATTGCAGCTTCAAGTTCTTTATAAGACGGAGAAAAAAAAAACTAAAAACTAGCTAGCTACTCGTATGTCTCAAAAAATCCAAAATTTATTAAAGTACAATATGAAAAGTGCTAAAAAAAAAAAATGTCATAATTGAGCAGCATATTAAATACTGTATACCTCTAGGATATTCACATTTTTTAAATGTAAATTTCTATTTTATATTCATGATTGCAGTGGTGCTCATATTTTCTCTTGCCTTATGCACCACAACCTCCTTGTATGTGAAAACCTACTGGATAATAAACCTGTTTCTGATTCTGATTCTGATATCATGGAGTCTAACAACTTGAGGAACACAAAGCCTAAACATAGCCTCACAGCCTAATTCAGCCAACGGACTTGCTCAGATTGTCATCATCCCTGAAGCATCTCCCCTGCAGTACGACCGCCTGTCATCACATGACACCTGAACAAGTTAATTTGCTGTGAAGGACAGTGAGATACGGCCAAAAGCTTGAGAAAAAGCCAGTTAGTGAACCTTGAGTTTAGAAACACAGGATGATGTTTTTATGAATTTCCTGCAGATTGATCAACGACCTCGACGTCAACGTGTTCAACTTCAAGAGGTTCGGCAAGGAGCTTCCCAAGAAGTACAACCTGAGTCCGAACTCCTTCATCCAGGTCGCCCTGCAGCTCGCCTACTACAGGTCAGCAATGAGACGTTATCAAAAGATTTGGGTCATAGTCAAGCTGTGATTGTTTATATTTAAAGGAAAAATCCACCATTAGAAAACCAACACTATTATTGTCAGTGTCATATTTTAAAAACCCTCTGATTTAGATCATTTCTGTCTGTAATGTTTGTGCTGGAACGAGTCGTGATGAACAAATAAGACCAAAGACTGAAATTATCAATGTTTTTGTTCTTATATTTTACTCCTTATACTTTTTTTTTTGTTGTTAGAGTTCACAATGAGGTCTGTCCGGCCTGTGATATTGCTTCTCAGAGGATGTTTAGAGGAGGACGGACAGAATTTATTCGCTCGCCAACCAATCAGACGCTCATGTTCATACAGGCCTTTGACGATCCGACTGTATCGGTGAGAAACACGATGATACCAGGGAATTGTTCCGCAGATTTTATTCGGTTTCAGGTTGATTTAACAGTTTGGAAATGTGGAGTTGCTTGTAATCGTAGTGAATGCATTATTTTTGTGTTGCAGCGGGAAGCAAAACTGCAGCTGTTCAGAGAAGCGGTTGATGCCTACACGGCTCTGACTGAGCTGGTAAAAGCCAAGTGAACAATCTCAAACAGCTTTTGTCTGTTTTTAATTGATAAATGCTTATATATATATATATATATATATATATATATATATATATTTATTTTTATTTATTTTTTTTTTTCCTGCTCCTTTCAGGCACTTAAAGGACACGGCATTGACCGCCACCTGCTCGGGCTCAAGCTGCAGGCCATCGAGGAAGGACTGAGCATTCCCAAAATCTTCATGGATACAGCGTACGGGCTGGCAACGCACTGGAAACTCAGAACGGGGCAGGTGTGTTCCTGTGTGACAGCGTTCCTATTTGTTGATTTACGGATGGTATTTAAAGCCCTGTTGCAACAGGAAGTGAGAATTGTTTTGGTTTTTTTTCTCCCATCATATGAGAGGAGTTTTTCTATCAGCAGTTTCCCCTGTTGTTTTGGAGCATGTGATATTCTCTTAATGTGGCACATTTACCGTCAACAAAATGCATTTTGGGAGTTTCCAGTAATCAAGCTGCTCCTCTTGTCTTGTTTGCTCCTGATTTGGCTTTAATCATGTTCCTGAAAGCTGAAGTTCATGTGATTTTTATGGCCTGTTGTTATGCTCCTGCTTATTATAAGTCCCATATTGTGTTGTAGCTGCTGTCTTCTGCTGTGCTCTTTCTTAATCTGGTGAATCACTCTGGATCACGGTCAACACTTGTCAGTACTTCACCCTTTCACACTGTGTTCAGTGTAGACTGCGTAACATATCCTTTACATACAATGAATAATGACACTACGAGCCAACACTTTTATATGCTCTAATTTTAAGGGATTTAATATTTTTCCCATTTAACCAGTTTAAGAATGTTTTGTTCGTAGATTTGAATTTGTGAGCTGATGCCAACGGGCTGCAGAGTAAAATCTATTAGCAAGACAGTCATCCTCATCCATTTTTATTTCACCAACAATAGAGCTGAAAGATCCTCTGGATTACCCGGAATTTCTTAATTCATTTAGGTTATCTAATTAGATTAATTATCTCATTTTGCTGGGCAATGTAGAGAGATATGATCATATTCTGTTATCTTTTCGGGCTGCAACTAAACGACTTTCATTAGTGATTATTGTGCCCGATACGAACTGATTGATTATTCCTTTAGGCGAAAAAATGTTGGAATGTAGCTGCTGAAGTCTAAGTTGACATCTTCAAACAGCAGGTCCAAACACAAGTGTTTAGTATTTTTACTATTTAAAGCTGAAAAACATTTGTTTTAAAAATGTTGATATCAGAAACAGTCTTAGTTTTCTAGTGTTTACATTCAATCTGTGCAGTCATGTTCTCCTCTCTATTGTCCCCTCAGGTGCCTGCCAACACGGACAGCGTGATGTGTTTCGGGCCTCTCGTTCCCGACGGTTACGCCATTTGTTACAACCCCCAGGCAGACCACGTCCACTTTTCCATCACCGCCTTCAACTGCTGCGAGGAGACTCACGCAGAAACATTAGCCGGCACCCTGAAGGACACCTTGTGTCAGCTACAGGAGCTGCTGCAGCCTACCGTGTAGAGCTGCTCCCACGGCATGTCCAACAGGATCAACCCACTCGTATGCAACCGAGAAAAAGACATTGTATTTTCTTTCATTTTGACGTCTTGGCGAGGCTTTTTTTTTGACTCTGATGCCACTTAATTCTGAGCGAGTCAGAAGGCAGTGTCTCTGAGGTGCTTCTGATGCTTTTTTTTTTTTTTTTAAAAAGCTTTTAATGAAGCAATAAATCTCTTTCTAGCAAGAGCAGAGCAAGTAGGCTGCGTGATAGCTGCTACAGTGGTTGCGCTCGTCTCGTATCATATCAGTGATGAAAGCAAAACAAAAGTTAAAGCCAACCCGACACTCCAGCATTAATCGGAAACAAGCCAAAGCGTACATGTTGAAAGCGACTGCACTCCATTTGCAAGTCATGAGATGAAGCCTGACTAGTCACCTCCACAGAGAATACACTACGTTTCGTGTCTTGCGCTCCCTGTGATTTTGCAGGTTGACGAGTCTGTTTGAAAAGGACCAAAGGCCAGAAAGCTGGTCGTTATTGGTGACAGCGCAGAGAAATGACAGGTTGTTCCTCTCTGAGCTTGAATGACCTGATCTTCTGTTGTATTTACTGAATGTTGAATTGAGTGTGAAGAGGCTTTGACCCCTTCAGTGGGGCGTGGTGTTCTGCTCTCAGCCTGCAGGACTGGTTAATAAAGCCTTTTATCACATGATTCCCCATTTAAATGCTTTGTGTGTGTGTGTGTGTGTGTGTGTGTGTGTGTGTGTGTGTGTGTGTGTGTGTGTGTGTGAGAGAAAAAGAGAATATAGCAGTGATTAGGAAAGCTGAAGTACAAACACCTCAGAGTTGAGTGTGTTTTGTGCCTTTGTTATGGTTATAGCCTGCAGACATCACTGAGTTATTTCCACCATGTACTAATCCATGAGATATTATGCACAGTCATCTCTAAAAACAGGAACCAGGGCAAAACAGGCAACTACCCCGGGGGTAGTTTTCACGGTTGATCAGAAATAAAAAGCAATTTGAATATGTCAACTTGCGCTTCAGGGAATAAGGATGGCATGTTTCTCTATTTTGACATCTTACACACTGGCCAGTCAATCTGTTATTAAAGAAAATAATAGTCATGGTATTGATAATGGAAATAATTGTTGGTTGTAGCCCTGTAATACATTTCCTGAGGTTTTTGTGTGCTTATTAATTGACACTTAGAAAATGAAGCAAATAGAAGCAATTTGTTAAAACACGGACCGAAACAATGAAGATCTTAAAAACAGATTTTGCCACAGAGTCCCTCTACAAGACAGAGGATGGAGGAAACAACAAACAGTACTGTGCAAAAGGTTTCAGGCACACACTCTGTCTATTCATTCATTCTGCAGCGAGACAACGACCATAAACATACAATCAGATTCATAGAGAACTATCTTCAGCAATAAGAATAAAGAGTCCTGAAACAGATGGTCCGGCCCCCACAGAGGCCTGATCTCAACATCATGGAGTCAGTCTGGGATTACAAGAGGAGACAGAAAACACTGAGCCTAAATCCACAGAAGAACTGTGCCAAGTTCTCTGCGATGCTTACAACAACCTACCTGCAGAGTAGCTTGAAAACCTGTGTGGAAGTAGCAGAAATTATTGTGTTGTTTGAAATGCAAAGGGTGGGTCACACCAAAACTGATTTAGTGTTTTTTTTTTCTCTTTACTGCACTTTGTATAAATAAAAACTATTTGTGGTATTATTTTGAAAGGATGCTCACTTTACTTACAGTGCCTAAAACCTTTGCACAGTAGCTGTAGCTGTTACTTTATTAAAGTGGCACACATTGCTAGCAAATTTGCAACGAATCAAATTATGCTAACATAAATGATGCGGAGTAAACCTCAGACTGTAATTCAGCGCAGATTTAAAAGACCACAGCTGTCTGACATTATTTTACAACAACATTTCACACAGATATGACTAAAATTGTCTACTAAATAAAAACACAGTCAGGTAACGGCTTCACGCTGATTGGACGAGCGGGGACAGGAAATGACGTCGCTCACCTTTAGTTTAAAACCGGAACAAACAAAAGCAACATAAGCAGAGCTGAGCAGCTGGTCAGCGGTTTGAGTTCACGTGTTATTAAGTAATAAACACAGAGTACAGAGTGTGTTTGTGTATGAAACAGGACGAGTAGACTCCAGCTCATATGTACCGCCGCTGGGAAAAGAAATGGAGCTGAAGATGATAGCACAGCATTAGCCCAACATCCGGATTTTATATTTTTATTTTATTTTACCTATTGTTTTTTTTTTATGTAGTTCACCTTCACGGTTTTATTTGTGTGTTTTTTTTTTTTTTTATTGTTGTTATTTCGAGTTATAATGAAGGGCTCCCATTCTGCCATATCAAGCCAGAGGAGGAACAGCGGGGCGGCCGGGCTGCTGTTCCCGCTGCTCGGTGCGTGTCTCTGGGCTGCAGTGGTCGGGTACAAGCCGGTGATCATCGTTCACGGTTTGTTCGACAGCTCAGGGGATTTTAAAAATTTACAGCGTTTCATCAACGAGGTGAGTGGACAGAATAAACAGGAAGTTTGTCAGTGTGTGTTTGTGATCCAGGGGTTATTATGGTACACAGAAATGTATACAAACTGCATTTTCTAGGGGGTTGACATTAGAGTACATAAAGCAGGCCTTACCGCTTATATCACCACGTTTTCACAAGGTGCAGTGTGTACTTTTTTACATTAGACAGCCTTTATCATAACGGTAGAGTCAGTAGATTGTCTTGTAATGTCTTCAGATATCTTGTTTAGTCTCTGGGAAACAGTCCAAAATGCAAAGATATTCAGCTTAATATGATATAAAACAGAAAAAGCAGGAAATCTTTATATCTGCGAGACTATATTTACAATTTTTGCATAAAAAATTACTTTGACAATTAATAGATGGTCAAAATATTTCCACATTACTTTTCTATTGATCAAGTAATCAATTAATCGACTAATTGTTGCAACTCCACTTCCCAGCAGTGTACAGAAATTAAATTTAGCTCCACATAAACCAGCTGCAACATTAAAGTGATGTAAACATGAATTATTACCCAATAGTATTACTTACATTATTCTGAAATTGACCATTCTGCATAAGGAGGACTTTAACTTTAGGTATTTTAAGTAAATTTTGATGCTTATACTTTTGTATTTCAGTAAAATTTTGAATGTGGGAGTCAGGACTTTCTGTACTGTATTTCTACAATGAGTTGCCACTTTTACTAGTAAAATATCTGAGTACTTCTCTCACCACTGCATCACAGTGAATGATTAGTACTATAATGTTATTCCATGCACTTAAAGGTGTGATTATAGGGGTTTAAATATATAATTTTTGTTTAATATAACCTGTAGATTGCACTTTAATATTCTGTGTTTATGGAAATGGGCAATTTATCTTGGATCTGTACTCTTCGGTGCAATATAATTGTGAGAATTACGCTGTGTGCAGGAAAGATGTCAGTATTTGCAGTTATAATGAAGAGTTAAAATAGCATGGTGAGAATAGTGCCTTTTCCTGCTTATCCGTTTAAATCCTCCAAATCTCCCAAACATCCTTATCTTGGTGGCTGGTGATGTGGTGATGATTTGAATAGGGAGGTTTTTGTGGGGAGTCTGGCGAGTTTGATAAGGTTAAACCAAGGTTTAGTTCCTCATTTTCACGTCTGCAGTGTTAGAAAGTTCTATCCTGAGACAATTACAACCGGAAATTCGCTCGCTCTCTCTGTTTCAATTAGCTTGCGCCTCTGCCTTCTTACCAAACCGCCTAATGAGTCATCAATATTTAAAGCACATCCTGATCACTTAGAAGCCAAACACCCCCAACGATCTTTGATAAGGCAAGCATTTAGCTATGTGGTCTGCTGTTTTTTTTTTTTTTTTAATGCTGAGGTTAGCGTGTTGATTCTTGTAGCTGTTAAAGACTTTATGAGGAATCACTGGCACACTCCCTACAAGCTCAATGAAATGAAACTATCCCCTGCTCTCTCCTGCAGTCTCATCCTGGAACAAATGTGACGGTCATCGACTTGTTTGACAGGAGTGCCAGCCTGCAGCCCATGTGGAAGCAGGTGGAGGGATTCAAAGCGGCTATTTACCCAATAATGCAAAATGCAGCAGACGGGGTCCACTTTATCTGCTACTCTCAAGGTCTGTGAGTGCATTTTTTTAAAGGCAAAATAGAGGCGTAAATGTGGTATTTGTTTAAGATTATACAACAGTCTTGCTATGTGATGTAGTTACAATGTCCTTCTTGCAAAAACTCATCTCAGAGTGACACTTTTTTTTCTGTAAACTGTAAATGCGCCACTCCTATATTAAAAGAACATTTCTCAATGTTTGTTGTTTTATTTGATGGACAGATTTTTTATTACACCTGGGATTTCTGCTTGAGTCAGGGGTTGGAAATTCCCAGCCAGCAGCTTGTAATTCAAACCGCCAAATGTTTCTAGTTTGTAAAAACCAGGGGAAGAAATATCTGCACTTATACACTGACAGTAAATTTTTCTCATTCTTATAGAGAAATGGTCATGTTACAGTAAAAGTCTAATTAAAGTGTATTTCCAGGAACGTTAATGTTAAAACAATGCGTGCAGTAAATAAAATTAGGGCTGAACCAACTTGTCTTGTCGATTAAACAAAAATCTATTGGCAGCTACTTTTTAAGTCATTTTTTAAGCAAAAATGGCAAAAACATCTTCTAATTTCACCTCCTATATTGTGAGGATTTTGTGTTTTTCTCTGTTTTATGTGATTGTTACGTCAATCTAACAGAAACATACACACGAAGATTCAAAGACTTCACTGTCGTACGCACAGAGCAATAAGTTACAGTTTTACTTTGCAGTGAAACACAGCGATCTATCTATTTGTCTTGGGCCTTTTATTTGAATTATAATACTGTGCGTGTAGAACTCCGAGCCCTGGAAGACTGATGGGAAAAATTCTTTGTGTTTGTTTTTACAGGTGGGCTGGTTTGCAGAGGAATCCTCTCCACGCTGTCTGACCACAACGTGCACTCCTTCATCTCTCTGTCCTCGCCTCAGGCCGGGCAATATGGAGGTGGGTTCAACTTCAAAAGCTGAGCTCATGATCATGTTTGAATTGGCTATTATCTTTTTTTTTTTTCTTTTTTTTTTTTATGATAACAATGTGTCAAGGAGACCACAAACAGAGCTAAAATAGAGTGAATATTGTCCTTAAATTCATCAGACTGGACACAAACACGACTCCAAATGACAAATAATGTTGCTCCATAACTGCTGGATGTGTAAATAATCAACAAGTTTGCCATATCATTGTAAAAGGTGATGATGTGTCAACTTGTCTCTGCTTGTTCCAGGGAGACAAGAAATCAGTTCTCGAAAGGTTTAACATTTTAAGGGCCGGTTTCTTCTCTCCAGCTCTAACTCTGCTGCTCGTCTCTTGTTTCCTCTCAGACACAGACTACTTAAGGTACCTCTTCCCTCAGTTTGTGAAGTCCAACCTCTACCACCTCTGCTACACCTCAATAGGGCAGAGGATATCCATCTGCAACTACTGGAATGGTGAGAATCCACTATAGCTTTCTGAGAATTAGATATTCACTGTGCTGTTTTCTTCAGATTCAAAGACATTAGACCCTAACCCTCAGGTTGCTCAAGTGTTTTGACATACTGGTTGTTTGTCCTCTCTCCTCCTCCTCCTCCTCCTCCTCCTCCTTCTCCTCCTTCTCCTCCTTCTCCTCCAGACCCCCACCACAGAGACCTGTACGTGAACAGCAGTGATTATTTGGCTCTGCTCAACAGTGAGAGACCCAATCCAAATTCAACAGGTCAGCACATTCTTTGTGGTGTGAAGCTCATCCATAAGTTTAACGTATGTAACTGTCAGGCGTGCGTGAAACAATTGTGACCAATTGGGGCCCTAGTGACTCCTGAAAAGAATGATCAACAAGCAGGAGAAGGTTGTTGTTTCAAGCAATAATCCAAATAACAGCACCCCACAGCTTCATGTGCTCCAGTTACAAAAAACTTTTGCGATGAGCAGGTCCTCAGAAAACCAAAGTGCTGAATAATCTTCTAAAATATGCATAATAATATAATAAGGTATATAATGTTATATGCAATATACACACATTAGACAGTAATAATACAGTCCCATGAAGTATATATAATATAAACGGAAGACTATACCATGATATAACATGATAACACCAAAAAAACACTAATAATAATATAGTAGATATAGATAATAAGTCATACACTGTATACTCAATGTAAAATAAAATAGTGTTAGATATGTTAGTACTTCTTATAATGATACACTCATAGTAAAAATAATACTGATAATATATAATCAAGGACATGGTGCAGGTGTATTGTAAAGTGATGTGACAATGTGCGACATAAAGCCAAGTGCTGATTTACAGTTGTCCTCAACCAAAAGTCCAGAGCTCTGAAGGAGAGTGGGGACCATAGAAACTTCATTACTTCATTCAAATGGCGGATATGTAATTATAATGTGTATAATGAGTATATCATTATTCAGTGTGTTTTATTTCTCAATCTCAAGAGTGGAAGAAAAACTTCCTCAAGATCAAAAAGTTGGTGTTGATCGGCGGACCAGACGATGGAGTCATCACTCCCTGGCAGTCGAGGTGAGTTCATCCATGTACAGTTTCTCTAACGTAGACTTGAAGTTGACAGTTGCATTAATCTGATCGTGTTGCTAAAATGCCTCTAAGAAACCAGGGTTAATTAATTTCATTGAATATTACTCAAACACTTCATACTCCTGATGAAATCCAAAAACACTTGTGTTGTTGACATTACAGTCTCGTCTCTGCTGCAGCTGGGGGATTTATTTTTCCAGTCGGCTTTGATTCATGCACACTGATTGAACTGCTGTACTGGCTTCTACAGAGTCTGTTTTTTTCCCAAGAACACTTTCTGTTTTCATTTCACACATTCGCAGGGTTTGCTTTTACTGACCGTGGACGATCTGATGACTCTCATGTGATGCTCACACATTATATCCCTCTGTTATGTTTTACAGTCAGTTCGGATTTTATGACGACAACGAGACTGTTGTTGAGATGCAGCAGCAAGATGTGAGTGCAAATCATGCAACCGACGCACATATAGGCCACAACACTTCTTTTAGTCTGTCTCAGCGCCCTCAGTAATTCTTACTAATAGTGGTATTATTTGGGGTTATTTTTCACCTGAGGTTGGTTATTTGTTGTGTCATCCACAAGCACACATTCAGTCCAGTGATACTAGTCTGTACACCCATGGGTGCACTGCCATCAGGACCTGCTATAAGGAACTGCTAAATCTAATTCGGCATACTTTCAAAGGTGCTAATTAGCCAAAATGTAAACATATATAGGCTAAAAATATTATAATATATATATTATATTATATATAATATTATAAGTTGTAGCTATAATTAGTTACAGCACTACATTGTACTTCCTCCTCAAAAACTGTAGGAAACAAACAGCATGATTGTAGAGAAGGAAGATAAAGAATAACAACAGGAGCGATTACATGTTGCACTGTTAATATTTACTTGATATTATTATGGCATTATTATTATTATGTGTTACCCCTGCAGTAGCTAAACTGAGCACAAACTCATGCTGCTTTCTCTCGCTGCAGTTGTACTTGAGAGATGTTTTCGGTTTGAAGACGCTGGCGGCTCGCGGGGATCTGATCGTCTGCTCTGTTCCCGGCGTCGAACATGTCATGTGGCACTCGAATGAGACCGTGTTCCACATGTGTATGGAGAAGTGGCTGGTGTAGAACAACACCCCACACAACACACAGACACAAACACACACACACAGATACACACACACACACACACACACACACACACACACAGATACACACACAAAGATGCACACTTTGCAGTTTTATAAGCTTTTAACTTCCACCGTGTGTGAAACTCTGCCTCTACAACCACTGTGTATTATCCTCAGACATAGAGAGTCTTCTCTTAAGGACATGAACTCATTTATATTCACAGAGATCACTTGAAAATCAAACAGTGTTGTCAAGATGTGTTTTCCTTGTACTCTCTGTTGATTAAGTGTTTTCAGAAATGTTCTTATTTGGTTTCATGTAGAGAGTTTGATGAGACGATTGACTGACACCTCGCACCCGTACGGTAGATACGATGCTACAGCCAAACACTTGACTTTTTGTATCGATTAAACAAATTACATACAACACGTAAGCTTTACAGGTGTTGATAGACTGATTTTTCTACCTTTGGACAGAGCCAGACTAGCTGTTTTTCTCCTGTTTCCTGTCTTTATGCTGAGCTAAGATAACTGACTGTTGACTGTAGGTTCAAATTTACCATCCCGACATGAGAGAGTCATTGACCTTCTCATCAAACTCGCATTTCCCAAAATGTCCCAAAAACGGTTCCTTTTACTTTTTTTCTCTTGAACCGTGTTGCTGCTGTCTGATAAACCCAACACATCGCTGTGTGTGTGCTGAAAGCACATATTGTCAGAATGAACAAATATACAGGTTTCCATAAACCTGGTAACGTTAACTGCTATTATGTTATTACAGTCTGCAAGGGAATCAGACATTAAAGGAGCACTCCGGCAATTTGGTCTCGCAGATTCATGAAGTTTGCAAGAGACGTATAAAAGAGAAAGGAAATCAATATAGCAGAGGCTGAGAGATCCTATTTTATTACTCACACTCAAGCTGTGGTAAACCCGATGAGATCTAGGTCTATTTTTTTTTAAATTCTTTACACAACTATTTCTGTCAGCGTTCATGTGAACACCGTGAATGTCTTCCAGGAGAGAGTCTGAAAATGTGTGCTGTTATCCCCGTTTTCAAACAATATGGTGTCTCTGTCTATCAGAAAAATTTGTGGAGTGCCCCTTTTATTTGTCAAGAAATGTTAGTTTATTGCTTTATAAAATACCAAGTCCACATACATACAGTATACCCATGTGTGTGTCTGTGTGTGTTTGCTCACACATACCTCAGAAACACCACACAACACAACAGTGCCTGAGCGACGTTCTGTCCTCTAAATGTACAGACTCACTGCCCTGCTCATCTTATGATGCAGTAATTTATATCTTTTTATCCTTCCATTTTTAATCCTGGGGGGGTTATATTTTCCTGTTTTTGTTTTTGTTTTTGTTTTAATTAGTGGCCACATCTGACCATGAATATCATGTTTGTTATCATTATCATGCAGTGCTTTGGAGCTGTACTCTATCGCTTTAGTAGATCAAGCCTTAAAATTTCCCCTCATGCCTCAGTGTCACATGTCCATTACCGAAGTGCTATGAAACACTGCCTTTCGTGACGGTGCTAAAAATAATGATGGAGATATAGAGTGGCTGTAGAGTGGCAGTGATGTATTAGTGTTTACTTGTCCGCCAAACTATTGTACATGGCACTCTTTACCTCCCATCGCATTTAGATATCTCAGGCGTTTGAGCAACCCTCGTGTTTGTTTATCTCTGTCGGAAAAAGGGATTTGTTTCTCTTAACTGTCTTGCATTTTGTGGGATGTTTATTGTTGCTTGTTGTACTTACAGATGTTTCACAAAGAATTTGACAAATGGAAATATCTGTGATTTAAAAATAAGAGAACTACTATTTGAGTAAAATTTGCATTGCACAATGTTTAACCAGATAAAGAGAAGGGAAACGATGAAGAGGGGATGATTTTAACTGTTCAAAGTTGTTCAATTTGAAAGTATTATTTTAATATTATTGCTTTTACTTGTTTAATGTTTGTACAGATGAATTGACCTACAGTAACTGCATAAATTATGGATTTAAGGGATGTCCTCTCAGTTCAGTCTTCTTGGAGATATGTTAAATGTGGGTATGAACACTTTTTTCAACAGAAATGACTATTTTGACATTGTCCCACAGTTTCTACAGTATTTGGTCTGCAAATGAAAAGGTTTCAAATGTTGTCAATTCCTCAATAAAAGACAGTTTTGAACATCTGTTTTTGGTATATCAAATTCCTTGTACGCACAAACATACTTGTCCAGTAAAGCTGATACAGATTCTAGAGTTGAAGTATCTCAAAACTTCACTTAATACCGTACTTGTTCTTATGTTCTGATTCTTCCACTGCAAATAGACAAAACGACAAAAATAGGAACAAACAAATCATAAAACCACTAAAAAGTATAAAACAGCGGAATAAAACTAAACCAAAAAAAATCTGTCTCAAAGCGGTCTGACTACATTTCCATGCATGCCTTGCGCACCGGAAGTAACCCACCAGTCCACCGGATATCTGGACGCGGCGCCGTGAGAGGCCCTTTCCCGTCTGTGAGGAGTGTAGTACAGAGCGGCAGACACAAGTGAGTCGAAAATTCACTATTTACTCGCTTTATATCTCACCAAAAAGAATATTGATGGCTAATAAGAGACGCTACGGACTCTTGGTGTCCCAGAAATACAAGTGAAGCACCTCCGTTTTTCCGGAATGTGCGTTTTATTCCCTTTAAGTTTTACCGTACGAGTGCAAGAACGCTGGGCGTTAGCATGTGGCTAACTTGCTAGCACATGTGGATGCGGCATGTCGAGTAGCCACCGCGTTAGATATCACATCCAGCGTCTTCTTACTCCACACGTGGCGGTGGTATTATTTTAAATCCTGCATTTTCACCGTAGTAAACACCACCGCTGATTTGTAACGCATAATATAGTCAGTTTTTAGTCGTTTGTCAGCTTGTCAGCTGCCGTGGCTCAGGTTAGCTTCCCTTTAGGTGAAACAGGCTTCAACCCCGGCCCTGCTGAGAAACTGTGGATGTCTTTATTTCTACCAGTTCTGACCTGACATTCACTCTCACCGGCTGTTTTCAAAGTTGTAGGGAATTATTCTGCTGCATAACGGAGATATAAAACTCAAGATGTCTATATCTCAACATCGACATGATTTAAGTGGAAGTTGTAAAGCTGCAGTACCTGTGTTTATCAATGTAACAATGTGGTGGGTTTTATGTGACTGAATAATTTCGCACAGATTTATTATAATGTCCATGCTACATATACGTTTCTTTTAGTTCTTTTACAATATGAGACTAGTATTCATTAGATGACGGATCCAGGCATACCAACCATCATTAACTTTGTAGTCAATTTGTTATATTGTTGGGAATTAAGAAATGTAATCAATTTTATATAATCTCATAAATTTGCTATATACTTGAAAATAAACATGCGTGAATGCTGTGTATTTAAAAAAATTAATAATAATAAAAATCTCATCTATTTATCTCCAGTGACTGAGTGGGAGACTGCCCCAGCCGTGGCTGAGACCCCAGAGATCAAGCTCTTTGGCAAGTGGAGCACTGACGATGTCCAGATCAATGACATCTCCCTGCAGGTAAGCTGCATCAAAGAGTTGCTACTTGTGTCAGCTGATTGCTGTGTTATTTTAAATGTTTTTACTAATTCAAAGCGAGGCTAGAGTCACGCCTGAACACTGACCTGTTGTCCTGGTGTGCTAGAGTGCTCGCAGAGGAAACTGTCTTTGCTTATTCATTGGCTGTAGTCTGAAGTGGCCCAGTCAATCACCAACTCAGACACATGATCTCTTCCTACATGCTGTATCTGTGCTCAGTCCAAGTCTGTATAAACCACAACACTTTAACCACTTTAACTTGTCAATACAGGATTACATTGCCGTGAAGGAGAAGTACGCAAAGTACCTGCCGCACTCTGGTGGACGTTATGCCGCCAAGCGTTTCCGCAAGGCCCAGTGCCCCATCGTGGAGCGTCTGACCAACTCCATGATGATGCACGGCCGCAACAACGGCAAGAAGCTGATGACCGTGCGCATCGTCAAGCATGCCTTCGAGATCATCCATCTGCTGACAGGAGAGGTACGTACCACTAACTTTCACAACACTTCATCCATGTTTGGTGAGAGTATTCGGCTCGGTGTGTCTGGTATGACTAAAAACACCATCAGATCAAGATGCTAGAAAGTCAACAAACTATAAAATACAGGGAAGGGTAAACTGACACTGGATAAATAGTGTTCACCTGATGCTATGGGACAAGCTTTCATAGTTTGGGTTTTTACCCATTTACACAGGGGAAAATAATTTTTAAAAAGAGCAGATCAGTATTTAGTCCCCACAGATCCAAAAGTTGATCTTGTTTGTCCTGCTGTAAAGACACTTAACAAATCCTTGTGTAGATGACCCAGACCATACTTCTGCTAAAAGAACTTATGGAGAAAAATCTAAATAAACTGCTTCATTATGCCCAAGAGACCCAAAACTCCCATGTCAAAAACATCCCTGTGTAATTATCAAACATGGTTGAATTCATTTTTTTTTTTTTTTTTTTTTTTAAATCAGTGGTGAAACAGTTTGGAAAATTATTTGTATTGTCAAGCATAAGACGAGTTGCCTTTGGACAGAGCCTGGCTTGTTTCCAAAAATTGTTTGTATCTGCAGGTTTTAAAGTCTTAACATGCACTGAATTCAGTCCTTTTTAAAATCTTGAATTTTTTTTTGTCTGTTGTTGATGGTAACATTAGTTTAAATTTTTCCCTAGCTAATAGTTTTTTAGAAAAAGGGAAAAAACTTGGATCACTTTTATTGGTTAATCCATCCATAAAATGCATGTATCTGGGTCCGGGTGATGTTAATTTATATTACAAGGAATTATTATATACAGTTTCTTACAAAGATGACTGAATTTCGTTCATACTTTAATCAGTATGACCCTGAAAACAGTATTAAAAGGTCTTGAAATGTCATTTAATTTGAATAATGCAGCAACACAGGAAAATCTGCTGTAGTCATAGTGCTTTTTACAGAAGTGACTGGTAGTCATGTGGGACCACAACATTTAACAATCTGTTAAAATACCATTTTTAAATTTTCTTCCCAGAATCCCCTTCAGGTCTTGGTGAACGCCATCATCAACAGTGGACCCCGTGAGGACTCCACCCGTATCGGCCGTGCCGGTACCGTCAGGAGGCAGGCTGTGGACGTGTCACCCCTCCGCAGAGTCAACCAGGTAACGTGTCCGCATCCGTTTACATTAAAAACTGTTTATTTTTCATGTTACATTGCAACAGTCCTTTTATACCCCAGACATAAAGATAGTGTTGTGTTTTCACATATCTGACAAAGATGTGAAGCATGTCTGGTAGAATCAGGAGGAAGAACTCAGTTCACTTTTTAATTACATTAAGATTTGACAGTGTGTATACGAATTAACAGTATACAGATTACATAATGCATGTAAGGTTTCAGTTGTAACAGTTAACACTAACAGCAGGGCGTACACTTCATGTCTGGAAGTAGTTTTCAGCTTATCACCATTAAATGTTCCTTCAGTCGTTTACTGAACACTGCTTTATTTTCATGAGGTGATTTAATACGTTGTGTATTTCATGCACTAAGCGAGGCTAGAGTCACGCCTTGATACTACTCATTGTCCTGGTGTGCTAGAGTGCTCGCAGAGGAAATTATCTTTGCTTATTCATTGGCTGTAGTCTGATGTGGCCCAGTCAATCACCAACTCAGATACATTACTCTACCAGCCAGTGTTTATTCCACTGAAATTAATTTGTCAGCCTGCCTCAGCCTCTCGCTCATCTTGTCTTGTAGGCCATCTGGCTGCTGTGCACAGGAGCAAGAGAAGCTGCTTTCAGGAACATCAAGACCATTGCCGAGTGCCTGGCTGATGAGCTGATCAATGCAGCTAAGGTAAATTTTCTTCAAACATTTCATAAAATACCATAGTGAGCTTGTTATTGATCGAAGTTTAAACAAAACCTGTAATTAGATTGCTGAGAAATTGCCTTGAGTTACACGAGTTGTGATATTTACCGTGATGTTTGAATTTCTGTTTCAGGGTTCATCTAACTCCTACGCCATCAAGAAGAAGGACGAGTTGGAGAGAGTTGCCAAGTCCAACCGTTAAACATGTTTGCTTTCTAACAAAACAAATAAATCTCAAGAAATTTTTGTGGATTCCATGAGTGTTTAATGACCCTCTTCACACGACTGTTTCGAGATGTTCACCCAGGTGCCAGTTTATTAGGTTCACCTGGCTAAAACTAATGCAGTCTAATGCAACAGTCCTGCAATAAGTCCACCTTCATAAAGGTTATAATGTTCAGTCTCTTGAAATTGTTTGTGTTGATTCAAACTGATAATTTGAGGAAGAAGTTTGTGGTGCTGTTGAATCTGCATTATATGGAAGTGTTTATTTTGCCAATCCTCATTAATATAAATGGAAGGACAAAATAGGCCTGCTAATATAATGCAACTCAATTTTCAGCAGTGTCACAAAACTGCAGCCTCAGATGACCTTCATGTTGAATCCAAACCTTTATGAATGTATGAGTTATTGCAGGACCTGTATTAGACTGCATTAGTTTTAGTTGGATGTACCAAACAAACTGCCAACTGAGTGTAAATTACACAAAAGCAAAATGACATGTCTCTACAAGTTGGCAGATACATTTTATTGGCATCTCTACACTTGCTACAAATTCATACATAGGAAAAGCTAAAACTATTTAATAAAAAAATCTGCATTTTTATACTTAGCAGCTACACATCCTGCAATTTAAACTGTCAGTAAAACAACTAATACTTGAATAGTAATGAAATGGATACCAACCTGTTGTAATATGGATATAAGAGCTACACATGATCATGAATTTGAGCACCACAGGGTTTTCTACAGCGCTGAATTCAGTTTCCTCAAAATAAAAAGGCCTTAGAAGATATTAAAAAGTCTCCAATTTCAATTGTTTTAATGTTAGCTCAGTGGTGCCTACAAATTACCAAGTTAAACAAAAACTACAGTTGAATTTAGTGGTTTCATGAGTGGTGTTGTAAGACCTCTGTGTGCTGCACTGTTGGTTCAGCAGGGGGGGCAGCTGTGCCAACAATCTGCGTGTTTGGTACAGTTAGTCTGTTAACAGATGGATCGTATTCTCTCTCATACAAACGCTGTGTGTCAGTGTTTCCTTTAACAATAAATAGACAAGAATTTTAAATCCGTGGGAAGTGTTTCGGAGGCCCCCCTCCACCACACCACGGACATGTGCAGGTAAATACTGTGTAACATACTGAGTGTTGGGAGTGTGTCTTCAGAAATACGTGTGCTTTCTGTTGATGAGGAGGCAGAGTGAGGACAGGGACGCTCCCAGTTTGGAGGCCTCGCTGCAGGCTGTAGGCAGGAGGGTGTAGTCCTGCAGCTTCTGGAAGGCCTGCAGAGAGGAAACGATTTACTCATCCAGACACATACTCATCAGCACTGGCACAGACTGCACTCACTTGAGGGAAGAAGTTAAGACGCTAATAAAAGAAGGAAAAACTGCCTCACTGGCTGCAATGACAGCTCCTTAAATTACTTTCAAGTGTCAGTGGCTTTCATAAAAAATTGTTTTGTATACTAACTGCTAAAGTAGCTTACTATGACGATTAGTATTAGATCGTACATTCTGTATACAATTATGTTTGAAGTATGGATTTGGGACACAGGATAAATGATCAGAGATTTATGTTGTTAACACTGCAGGGTTATTCAACATTATCGTTTACCAACCTTTTGTTTTCGTTTCAGGATGAGCTCATCCTGTTTTGTTATAGCTAAACTATATTCTGTTATCCAAAGTGCATAAAATTTCCAAGATAGCTCAACTTTTGTCCTCCCACCCACTCACATTTTTAACAGGTCAGCGATGAGAGATGGCGCTGTGAACGAAAGAATGGCTTCAAAGAACATTTCATCTTTTGGAGCCAGAGAAAGCGACTGTCACAGCAGGACAAATATATTGTTTTGTATTGATGTAAGCTCTTAATAAGATATTTCTGTTAAGATCTCTGCTCTGCTTCGCATCAATTACAGACAATTATGGCAGAGATCAGTATCATAGGAAACAAGTTCTGTCTGAGATCTGTTAATCTTATTACATGCAGTCTGTGGGACTCTTGGAGTTGTTACATTTTCTGCTAAATAATGATAAAGTCAGTAAAGGTTATATTTCACTTTAACTGAGAAGGCCTGCCGTATTTTTTTTAATGCAGTTTTATAAAAAAAGAACTACATGAAATAAATAAAAATAAATGAAATGAAGTCCTAACAAAGATGAGGCTCTTTCTGGATCTCAGGACTTTGGCTGTACTCACAGAGACACTGTCAGGACACTCGTCTGCAGGCCGGTGCAGCAGGAAGTCCCGTTTAGACGGACCTTTGATGTAGATGCAGTTTGCGGCCGATTCCTCAGGGACAGTGAGGACTTCATAGTGGTGATCAGTCAGCTGTTCCATCATCTGGATACAAACACACTTATGTTACTGTGCACCACCCTGACAGCTCCATACATACATACACACACACACACACACACACACACACACACACACACACACACACACACACACACACACACTTCAGCCGACCACTCCCAGCATTACACACAGACTCAAAGAGCATTAATAATATGACATCAGCAGTCAGGAGATATATGATGTGTGCAGGTCACATGAGGACAGAGAGAAGAGAAACACATGCAGCGAGGGAGAGATTATACGTGTGATAGATAACAAGGCCAGTGTTGACTGGTGGGAGATGTTAGGGCCTGGCTAATACATGATTTTAGCCAGACAAAGAAATTGTCACTATGTTATTTAGCTGGTTATGGTTTTGTTTCGCCAGTAAACATAAAAATGAATCTTCAAACCAAAGTCAAAGGATTTTTCTTGAAATTTACCATATTCTCAATCACTATATACAAAATTAAATTAACAAAAAAAAAAAAAAGTCATGTAAAATAAAAGTGACTAACACATTTTAAAAGGTGATTAGCTGAGACATGGTGAAAGAAGAAAAACGAAAGTGAGACAAACAAATTTGCCACATGGATACACACACACACACACCTACTGCATCTACACACACTTACCCGGAGTGTCTTCTTGGCCCCATCACTGTTGCTTATGATGATTGTGTCTGGACCTCCCATGGAGCAGATGTTTTTCAGTCGGGCTCCACCGCAGACGGGGACAGTGGACACAGCAAAGTCCTGAGCAGATGGAGGTTGAAAGCTTTAATTCACACACTGTCCGTTCAAGTTTCTTTGAGAGTAAACATTCCCTTATCTACCTTAGCAGTCGTCACCTGATGGGCCCTTTTCACAGCAGACACTTCCCAGTTCAAATGCAAGGATTTTTAAAGTTACGTTGCAGCACAGTGGCTCATCACAGGCTGCAAATTTATACGTGGAATTTTTTCTACTCAGTGTTCCTGTTAGAATGATAAATACTGGAGCTACAAATACATATAAAGCACTTGCAACATCTGGTACACTGGAATTTTATGAATGAAAATGAAGCCTGTGAAAATCTAAAGTACCAACTCTGAAACATGATACATACTGAGCATGTCTGAGCCAACGCTCTGCTGGTCTTCCTCTTTCCCCCCCGACCACATGATACCTCCCACCCACACTGATTCATACCAGACTGTCACAGCACACAGCACACACACAGTACAAGTGGATGCAAAGTGTGTGTGTGTGTGTGTGTGTGTGTGTGTGTGTGTGTGTTAAAATGTGAAATGCACTTAAGAGAAGTGGGGGAATCAATACTAATGGGTGGGTCGTGTGGAGCCTGAGGGGTCCCTCTGTGTGGTCTCCATTATTTTGCCGATGGAACGACCTCATTCATCACTGTTTACAGACTGTAATTCCCCAAATGCAATGATGCAAATGGCCACCTGCTCACTTTGGCAGCATGGTTCATATTCTGACAAGACTTTTGGCACTGCGACAATCTTTGTTGCACTGGCTTGAAACTGAAAATCTATTGATTATTTTATGGTTTATTGGGGAGTTTGTCTGTCTCTCTTTTACAGACTGATTCACACAGAGACTGAGTCACCGGTACATTGGATCTAACAACCATTTTCCCTCCATGTCCGTCTTTACCCTGAAAGTGTCTGCCAGCACCTCCGCCCCTCTGCGGTTGGTGTGGGAGGAGATGCCGACAAAGAACTCCCTCCCCGTGAAAAGGATGTCGCTACCCTCCAGGGTGGCTCCTGCAGAGTCCCCCTCCTCAGTCCCCATCTCCACCACCGTCAGATTCAGCTCCGACATCACCCTCCTCACTGCCTCCACCTGGAGAGATGGAGAGAAGTTCTACTTAAGCCACTGTGAGAAAAAGGGGCAGGAAACAACCAAACAAGTGGTTACTGCCCATCTGGGAGTTTGCATGTTTTTCTGTATCACAATTTACAGACTGTAAAATAAAGTATTATCATATTTTTCACTATAGTTAGTTCTGAATAACTTTTTTTTTTTAATTACAGGCCTCTAAAATCAAGTGTTAACAAAACCTTTGGCGGCCAGAATTTCAGTCAGCTCAACAGCCAGAAAACACTGTACTGCCTCACTAAAATCAAACCCACAGAACAAAAACTGGAAAAAAAACATGGACGTCATGGAAAGGGTGATTTGAGTTTGGTCATTCTATTGTGTGAAACAGGTTGTTTTCCACAGTCTATTCTCAAGTCTCAGATGTTGGCGTTCCCAAAAGGAAACTGAATGTACCGACCAGGGAAAACAAGGATCTGTGTGACCCTGTAACAATAATGTAACTTTGACAAAACTTCATTGCTAGTTTAAACAAGTATCTACCGCAAGTTCATCTTCATACCACACTGATATGAACTGAAACAAAAGGCTTCTACTTACTGCCCCTTTGTCTCACAAAGCAAGATTAAGTGCATTAGCAGAAGATTAGAGGTGCAGAAATGGGTCGCTAAAGCCATTGTCTTCTCCCTTGCGTTACCTCACTGCGCCTCTGCTGTTTGAAGGGCCTGGTGATGAGCGCCGTGTCTCCCTGGATGACTGCCACATCCTCTATCCTCCAGCTCTCCGGCAGCTCAGGGTCAGGGGGGATCTCAATCAACTGCAGGCCAACCTTCTGCCTCAGGGCTCCTGTCAGGCAACCGAACTGACGCTGAGCTTTGGCCAGATCCACTGATGTCTCCCCGTTCTCACGACTGTCTCCCGCAGCCTTCCCAAAGGTCTCTGGGATTCCCCGCACCACGGCGTGAGTGAAGCGACCATACGGGCACATGTTCGCCATGTTTTCATTAAAAACTGTTTATAAAAAGTGGTAGTGAGTATTACTGTTCTGCAAAAAATGCCAATAAGCTTGCTCTGCCAAGCAAGAGGAGATAAAAACGATCTGTGTATGTAGGCGTTTGCAACTTTTTCACAGTCTGGCTTTCATCAAACACCAGGTGAACTCTAAATGAAGCTGATGGGATGGATCAGGAGGTCCAGAGGTAGAGTGGAGAGCATCTTCATCCCCGTCGCGGTGCTGCGTCTTTCAATTCAGCACTCCATCGGCTACTCCCCCCACCTGCAGATGCCGAGAGGTGGAAGCAGGTGATCTCAGCTTTAGACAGAGAGAGATGCACACATCAAGGCCAAAGCCTGACACAGTGGAACAAACACAACAAGGATCACTTTTGAGCTCTGGTGCCAACAGCTTTTGTGGGACACAAACATTTCAGGTCCACGTGCCTTTCTACTTTGAGGTATAAATATCTACACCAGTGTCTTGGAGATTTTGGATTATACAACATCAGGATGAATATTTCATGAAAGGTGTGTTCTTATGTGACTTGGTTATTTTTATTGTGTAAAAAGAGACAATTATACAAATGTATCAATCATACAACATCCACAAGCTGCTAAAATAACACAAAGAAATAGCACAGCTGAAAGTAGACAAAAGGATGATTGTCCAAGGTTAAATTGTGAGGAAACATTATTCAGTGGCCCTGAAATATGCTGCAAAGCCTTTCCATATTTGGACAGTGGGTCAGATTTGGGACAATTGCCCTTTTATCATCTTCCCTGTGCCTCACAGCAGTCGCCCACTGTGAAGCTGCAGAGAGGGAATTCCACACAGGATGTTGCCTAAATCTGCTTCTGAACTTATGCGGCAACTGCTGGGCTTTCATGTTCATTTGGTGTTGTCATAAGGCAGCACACAAAGCGTATCAGGAGGACTTCACTGCAAGTTTAGGCAGTTCACAGTGTTGACAATTCAGTATTTCTTCACCCCGCACAAGCAGCAGTATTGTTTCCTAGATATATTCGTCGGTATTTCGACTAGTTATATAGTTTGGTTGTTTTGTGCAGCAGCAAAAAAAACCAAAACAATGTGAACATCATCCAGAACAAAACCATCTTGAGTGTTTGGCTGCAGGAGTGCACCGCCCAGCAGTTCAACACTCCTTTTCCAACACTTCTCATGATGATGTTCGTGTCTTAATAACCGGGGAAACTATCACGAACACTCCCAGAAGTTACACAAATAACAAATATAAATGTAAATTTGGGACTTACCTGTTTTCAATGTCGTATCTCCACGCTTGGCCGCGTTTCCCTCCGTCCGATTTAATTTCCAAACCAACCCAGGTCCCGTTACTCCCTCTGTCTTTCTCTGACTCTCGACTACGTGTCAAGATGGCGAATGTGAATTTGACTAGTTCCGGTTACTCGCTTCAAAATAAAACGAGTGCTGCGTCCAGTTGTGTGTAGTGATGGAAAATTACAGAGCACATTTACTCAAGGGGAAATATTGTACTTTTTACTCCAATATATCTATGTTGCAGATAAAGATGAACTATATAACCATAGAGATTAAATGATCAGACCATTGATCAAATCAAATAAAATAAATTAAAACAGTTTGAATAAATGATTAATCGATTTAAGAAAAAAAACACCATTATGCTTCCAGCTTCTGTAAAATGAGGATTTACTAGTTTTCTGTCTGAAATTGCAATAAACAGTTGCAGTGAGATGCATCTCAACGAGCTGCAATTGTAAAATGTTGCTTACAGATTGTTGCATGAATAATATAAAGATCCCTTTATATAATATATAAAACATAACAGTCACAACAGAGACAATTTTCTCTGCGTAGTTACCACTTTTACTTTTGATAGTGTAAGCGCATTTTTCTAAAATGAATAAATAAATCAAATGAAAAGAATTTCTCTGATAAACTGATGGACATTTTCAGTGCATGGCTTTTACTTGAGTATTGCACTAGTACTTTTTTTTTTTCCAGTAAAGGATTTGAATAATTCCTGTATGACTGGTTGTATCATCCTCCATGTGCATGAGAAAATTTAAAAGGTAATCAGATACAACTCAAACAAATTGGTGGTAGAGCCGTAAACAACAACCAGTTGTATAAAGTTCAAATTTGGCGCAGGTCATGCTTTTATTTTTTAAAAGCATAATAATCTCACTTCCTGTCTTCTTCGTGTGTTTATTGGTAGTTTGACACAGCTGCTCTCCCACCATTTCATCCCACCCCCCATCCCCCACACGTCCTGTCCGGATTCAATCAACGTTGATTGGAGTTATCACAGCCACTGTTGTATTGGCTTTCAACATTGGTTAATGCTAGCTTTACCTATGATACAAAATCAATCAATACAAAATCACTAACGTTTTTAAAACATTAGCTGTTGAAGGTGAGAGGAGAGCATCAGTATCTCTAAGTATAATTAAATAACTTGGTTGGGCTTGACTGCAAACCTTTTTAAGCAAATCAAACACAGTATTGTCCCGAATTAGACTTTTTATGGACCTTATAGTGTGAAGTAACAAACAAACATCAAAAAGTGTGTAAGACACACCTGGCCTTGTGGCCACAAATGGGGCTGGTTTCATTATAATTAAATGTTAACCCTTAAGCTAATGTTAATGCTAACTTTTAGTCTGATTTTTAAGGTGACAGTGACTGTCACAGTAGCAGTAACAACATTTTTAGGTCACTCAACTTGATTAGACAAAGTTATCCTCTTACACTAACTTTAAACAGCATTAAAATTAAACGTAGCTTATTAATAGTTGACTTTTAAGCACTAAGGAGGCTGGTTTAATGTTAGTGCACATATGATTTATAACCGTATAACTGCCAATTTGGGGCCTTTTGATGGGAAACTGTTAATGTTGATGACTTCATGACGAGAAAACATAACATTTTTAAGTCACTCAGAGTAAGAAAGACCAGTTTAATTTAACATTATAGCTTACTGTTGCAAAATAAGTTTACTGCTGGGCAATGTCAGGGATACTTTTGCCATATGCAAGCCTACTCTGACACCCTTTCCTTGTATTAAGACAATGAATTAGTGTCGATTGTAGTTTTTCTATTAGGTTTCCTAGGATTAAGGGCACTTATTTCATATTCTCCCTGGTAATCCTGATATATTGTTTATGAAAGGTCATGAGACTAATTTGGCAGCCCTTCTTCTCTGCTTGCATCTGCCTTTTAAACATAAACTTGGACTGTCTGCAGTGAATCAAAGAAGTCAATATTCTTCTCACCTCTCCCGCAGTGGCCTATATAAATAGCTGCATTAACCTTATCAGGTTCACGGTTGATTTATTTTGCCTATATAAACAGTTTCAGGCTTGTCACATTTACTTGCCTTACTCCTCGCCTTCTGTTCAAAGTCATGATAGATTAAGGCCTATATGCTGTGTTACTGAGCCATCGTTGTTGTCTGTTTTTGTCTGCGTGACATGACAAAAAATAATCTGGCTTTTCCTGAAATGTGGGTCAAATGATGTTGGACACTGTTGAGATTGTTGGATAAGCAGGCCG
This sequence comes from Seriola lalandi dorsalis, assembly GCF_002814215.2. Taxonomy (NCBI): domain Eukaryota; kingdom Metazoa; phylum Chordata; class Actinopteri; order Carangiformes; family Carangidae; genus Seriola; species Seriola lalandi. The sequence continues at coordinate 174,840 of NW_019524306.1, forward strand.
CCTCATCAGACATCAGAGGGAAAGCTCTGTTGTATATATATCCTTTGAAACAGCAGTATTGTAAATTGTTAATACTGCAGTATTACTGATCAGACTTTTTTTTTTTTTTTGCAGGACTTTGGCAAAGTGATATTTGCGGATTTGGACAGCAGTGATGTAAACATGCATAAACATATCCTAGGTAACAGATGGCTGTGAGCATGTGTATATAAATATGTGCACACTTGAGTTTGTGTGACTACTTTTTGACTCACGTAGTGGGACAATATTCCCTTCTACTGACTGGGTTGGGTAACTGCAGCCAAGGTTGTTCATCAGCAACAGAGAGTCAGAGACGCAGGGGCAACACAGAGACAAAATAAAACAGAAAGGCAAAATACCTCTGTGCATATCTGTAAACAGACATTGATGTAAAAGCAATGGGAGATGTGGAGGGATAGAGGGTTGGGGGGTGGAGGGGGGTGGAGGGGGGTGGAGGATGGGAGGTAGAGGGCACAGACAGGATTAAAGAACACCATCTGTCCACTGAGATACTTCAGCCAACACACAAAACATCCCTGTCAAATACAGCTTCAGTGGGTTTACAACCACACTGCATTCAAACTGTCTCCCCAAGAATCAAAATGTCATAAAACTTTGGTCCTCACCGCCCATCCATCCAGTTCCAAGTGGCATGGACGAGGTTTATTTACCGACAACAGATTCCTTGAAGAATATAATACAAAAAAATCTGTAAACAGCCGTCTGGGAGTAAAAGGACAGATGTACGAATCAGAAGTGTGTAGCCTATAACCTCACAACCTCAATGCAATCACTGCACATTTACAACACAGCAGCTGACTCTGATGCTTTCTCTGTTTCACACCAAACTCCATTCAAAAAATGTCTTGCTTTATCAACAAACACTCAGACTTCAGACAGGGTGTCAAGTCATAAAAGCTAAATGATATTCATGACCTTTTCAAAGCCTGCTGGTCATTTTGGCACACAACATATCATCCCGATTAACAAAACTAACATTTACAAAACCAACATTTACTCTGAAATCTCTGTCAACCATTCTAGGTTGATTTTTGAGGGGCTTTTGTCTGTGTGCTGTGTCATTAATTAACAGGTAAACAGCTTATTCGGTCTGAGCCCGCTTGGCTCACTCCATCACAAGACTGCTGTCAGCAGACTCTCCTGCGTGCTGGCCTCACGTCTCCTATTACGCCCTAAAGGATAATTCAGTTAAAGTGGCTCGCTCTCCAACTCACTGGCTCTCTATCTCTGACATGCTGACTTTCTCCCTATCTGTTTCTTTCTCTGCTGACTGTTTCTACACCCTGCAGACTTTATTGGTTTCTGTTTTTTTCTGACTTTCTGCCTTTTGTCTTAGCTGCTGTCTCACATATACAAATAATCAGTCTTATTCTGATTCAAATAAAGGATATTATTTGGTCCTGTACAATTGACAACAAGAGTGCAGCCAGAGTTGTGGAAATACTGAAGTAATAAGTACCAGCATCAACCAAACTCTGTGGAATTATCTGAATATTTAAAAAGAAAATCACAAGATTTAACATTTTATCCATTAATTTGACAGTTAAATCTTTATCTCTCTGCATCACGGTCTAAACAATGCACTGCGTTAGTATTTTCAAGTGATTTTCTCAGTCTGTCTGAACATGGTAATGTAAATAAAGTTAAATTGCTATGAATAAAACATATCAGAATCTGCCTTATTTTTGGAATTGTAGAGTATTACTGAGGACAAGTCAAAATCGTATGTAAGTACAGTACTTGAGTGAGTGCACTTGGCCGCACTACTTCGTTGCTCACTTCCCTTTAAATACCGAAAGTACGAGTGTCCTTGTTTGTTCATTTAACTAATGAACCGCTGAGTAAAACTGAGAAAGATACTGTTGTGTCAAAAGTACCTGAGCTTGATATAAAAACACATGCCATAATTTGCATCTTTGAGCCGAGTTTATCCATGTCAGCTGATCTTAATTACCTCTCCAGATTAAATTTAAAGTTTAAGGGAGGAGACACTGATGGTCCGAGTAACGTGGGTATTCAAATCAGGCCTACGGCAAAAGAGCAAAGCCAAGAGTGACAGAAAAGGAAAAACTCAGGGCTGATTACTACATTTGAAGAGGTGCCACTTTATCAGCCTCACATACTACAGTGCAGGAACAGACAGAGGGAAAAATCAGTAAGAGACTGAGAGTTCAGGTTTGGACTTCAAAGACTAAGAGAAATGTAATGTAGGAATGAGTTGGGGGACGTAACAGATCAACGCACAGCAATTAGTTCAATGAGAGGCTTGTAACATCCCAGGACAGGATTTTTTTTGGTACCACCCAGTTTGAAGACCTGACAATCTTTGCAGACTTCTCACTGGAAGCATCATGCCTCGTTTACAGCTTCTGGTTGTATTCCTGTGTTGTCTTCCCTTGGCAGGTATGTTTAATGGGTAAAATGATTCCTTAAATCAGCCTGTAAGGAAAAGCTGATTTATTGTAAAATGTGTTTTCAGTAACAAATAGTAGTTTCACATTTTACAATATCATGCTCATATGAACACTGAAACATTTTTTTCTTGCTTTAAACATTCTTTCTGTTCATACTTGACATTAGAGATCGCCTCCCAACACCTTTACGATGTATAAGATGAGGGACATAAAACTTAAAAACGAAGCTTCAGGCTTCAGTCGTGTGATTTAAACAAACCCAGCTGAGTATCTCTAAGAGTTGTGGTCATTTTAGTACAAAATGAATGTAATGTTCTGTCCAAAGCAGCTCATCTGTCTGAGGAAACACAAGATCTTACACTAAAAAGGATTAGCCGTTAGCTGATTTACTCCAACTGCTTCAGATAAACTTAATGAATCAAATAAATCTTTGCACAAAATGAGGACTGTGGATTTTGTCCCCAATTGAGGATTGTTAGGAAGGAATCCCTCCACACCCAGCGTGAACAGCAGGAAGGTTTCAGTATTCATATGGGCACCTGACTATTGTTTTAAGACATACTTGAGAAATTGCGAGGCTATCCTTTAATCAATGAAGTTGAATTATTATTTCTGTCATTTTTAAGACTGTTTGATTGATTGTAAAACATGTTTTAGTGACATGCCCTTCTTAAGGAAAATATGGCTCCTGTATAAGAGATACATTTTGTGATCCAATCCAGATATTGTGGGTATTATTCAGTTTTTTTCACTTTCATTTAAGTCCCCAGATTTATCATTCACTAACAGCCTATAAACATTTAATAAATAGTTTATAACAATCTGTAATGTAGTAGTAAGCAGCTATAAGTGTGTATGACTGTACCTGTCAACCAGAATAACTTCTCCTGTAGACACCCATCAGTGGATGCTGGTGTGCGAACAGATAAAATAAAGTAAAATATATTATAATATAATAATGTAAACGTAAAATGTGTAATGAACATTGTTAAATGTTAATATACTTTTAATAAATGCTAAATAGGAACTTAAAATAAAGTGAAACCTGTTCATTTTTATGAACTATGTGGATTTAGGACACCTACAGTAAAAAAAAGAACTGTAGTGAAGTATCAATCAAGTCAAAACGAACAATAACCCAGTTTTCTCCAGTAATTCCCTACAAACTTCTGACCTGTTTGGCCAGTAGCCTAATTACACTGTTTGTCCAGCAGGAGGCGCTGACACGTTTATTTTTCAACTGTAAAACGCACTGCTCAGCTGGCCTGCATGTCTTCTTCAAGCCAAGTTAAAGGATCCTCATCTAAAATACTTGTGTTATGTTATAAATAAATTGGTATCAGCTCCAAAAATCTGAAATTTATTAACATTTACTCGAAATAAATTATTTAACATTTTTCCATTGTTTCCTTCAGCCTGTTTGCACTGTTACACCTGTCTGTTCCCCGCCATCTCTCCTCTGGACTGCTTCAAGTTTCCCCAGGAGTGTCCTGCCGGGCAGCGCTGCCTGTCTAGTACTGCAACAGGAAGGCGGGGTAAAATCTGTGTGTGTGTGTGTGTGTGTGAGTTTATTTCTGTGTCTGTAGATGAGATTATTTTCTGAGAATCGAGGGCATGATGGTCACAAATTGGCAGACAAAGCCTCACTGTGCAGAACATTGTCTAGGAACAGATGCAAGGAATGTACAGTCTGAATGTATTAAGCCAGTTTTGTGTTGTTCGGCAGTCGAAACAGTGGCTTTGGCTTGAAAATGCTCAATTTCTTCTTTAATATAAGTGTGTTGACACCCAAACACAAAGACCTGAGTAGAAGCTGTAAACCTTTTTGTAACTACAGTTCCCACACTGTTCACCCAGTACAGGCCAAACGCTCTTAAACCAACTGTGCAACCTTGAAAATAAGAAATTACACATTATTCCTCTCACAAATTAAGTTGTATTCATCAGGAATAAATTGTCTTACTTGCTCTGACCAGTAGCTTATGGTGGCTAATATTAGCCAATGTTAGCAAACTTATGGTAAACCAGTAGTATATATAAATATATATGTATATTTGTTGACTCTATTACTTTACTTTTTGATTGTGCTACTGTTACACTGCATTTTAGCATGTCAGCAACTCGGTGTGTTTATTTCTTGTGATAATATTTTATCTCTGACATGATAAAAAGTAAATAGCACAGGTGCAACACAAACTGTGTTTCCATCCAAATGTACGTAGCACAAATTATTATTAATTTTATCAGAAAATACCAGTGTTGTCCAGATAACTCAGTAACCATATTTCCTGGAACAGAACAATATCATTAATCAAAGACTGCACTGTATAATCTTTGATTGCTGCTGCTCAGGACACTACAATAAAACAACCCTAAAATATGTGATTGTTTCCGCAGAGCCCTCTCTTGGGTTTAATCCTTTCATGACTCTACATGTGTGAAAACAAAACGAGACAAAAGAATGACTCAACAGCTCAGCATCATTTCCCATCAGGCCAGCTGTCAGCTCACTAATGCCAGTGATGCCATCAAATTATCTCTAAAAATAACTCTCTGGCGTCCGTGGGTGGGGCGAAACAGTCACTGTGTCTCATCAGAGGGTAAAGCCCCTTTTCCACATGCACGATATCTCATAACCAATCAGGACGTTTTCAGTGTGAGCATCATGTGGATGAGGAGTCAGGAAGAGCAGGAACAGTCACAGGAAAATTAATGTTATGTGATGTAATGTTTGTTTTATGCAAGTACCAGTTTGCAGAGTTACACTTTGAATAAGGTGTGCTTTCAAATTCTCACCTCCAACACCTGAGCCAGAAATAAATAAATAAAGTTAAATTAAGGTGCTCTGTTTCCAGATATGCAGCATTACATGGATAAATGGATTATCCATGCCTATGACAAACAAGAGAAAATATTTCTTATATTTTTTCTGTGTTTTTTCACCTGCCCATCACTGCATGGACCAAAGCAAAACTCTTCTCCTTTCTCTGCTCTTGTAGGCGCTCTACAAGTGACGATGTTCGAGAAGAGCTGCGCCGTGGCCGCGCAGTGCGGGGTGAGCGGACAGAAATACGCCTCAGGCCTCTATTTTAACTACACCAACGTCTGCTGTGATACCGACCTGTGCAACGGGGCTGTGTCTGTTGCTGCCCTCAGCTGGGGAGGAGTAGCTCTGTCCCTGCTGCCTGCACTCGCTCTGCTGCTGGCCTGAAGCTGAGGCCATGCTCAACAACAAATGTAGAGGATGTAAGTGACCTGGGAGAGATGATCTGCAAAAAGATGTATAAAAACATACACTCGCAGGCACATGGGCAAAATTCCTGTTTTTAAAAAGAATTAACAGTGAGCTTGTCTCTTGTTCCCAACCTTTATGACTCAAAGTACAGCAATGTCTAACCCTCATGACAGGAGGTGTGAGCAGCTCAACTGCAGAGTGATTTTTTTTCTTCTTAGATTGTTTCACCTGAAGACATTTTTGAGGCAAAATTATATTATATAAAAGTCTGACTTGTGCTATTCTTTTCTTTGACCCTTCATATCACTGACCCTGAGGTTGGGAACCATTGACAAGTGAAAAAAAAGGAAAAATAAAAAAAGAAAGTTAAAAGAAAAATAAAATGAAAATGCCAAACACACTTAAATACAGCCAGTAAAAAAGAAAACTGCAGACTAATAGAAACATGAAAGTAGGCCTATGTTCTTATATCAGTTTATCATTAATGAAAATACTATAGTGATGCTATTAAAACTTTAACAGACTACTTTGAAGAGATGCCTTCTCAGTGTTATTCGTCTCATTTTTGCTCTATATTCATTAGATGTGTGATTTTTTAGTTAAGTTACTGTACTTGACAACAGAGAGATTTCTAATGTACTGCTTGTATTAAACTAGACATTTTGTTGTTTGCACCATTGTTGACACTTATTTGTTTGGCCATCTGAATGTTATTACCCTCCAACAAGATTCAAAAATAAAAACACATCAGTCACTGTTTGATTTGTTATCAAGGTATTTTATTGGGACATTAATAAATGTGTCTTTGTAAGAGCTTTTAAGTATAAAATACATTTCTGCTGTGCTATTAGTTTGATTGTCTTCAATGTTCAATCTATTGGTTTAGTGTCCACATCACTCTTTAGATCCTGTGGACTTTTAAGTGCAACTGATTCAGACTACATCGCGAACAGCTTGAAAAAAAAAAAATTAAAATGCTAAAATATTTGGAGAGAAATGCATAGCGGCAGGAAACCAAGAGAAAAGCACAATATAGGTCCCGTAACAATCAAAAACAATATGACATGAAGATAAAAAAAAACAAAACAAGAGTTAAAACAAAAAGTGAAAAACAAACTAATGAAAGTAATTTTAAATGAATGTAACAAGTTAAATGGTCCCTGAAATTGTATCAAGTCCTACTGTAAGAAGTGAAAAACTCTTTAACTTGGAGAGAAGAAATACTATCAACAATGAAATTATTCAGACACGATCCCTTTAAAAATTGGTCCATTTTAGAAAATAGATGAAATCCACAACAATTCAGTCAAGTAAAATATATCATCCCTTTGATCAACACTCGCATTACACCTAGCAATTCGTCAAGGAAGGGTTCATTTGTGTGATTAAACTTGTGTAGAAAAATAACCAACTGTGCTCACACCTGGTGTCTAATTCTTATCTCAGTTTATCATTATGAAAATACTATAGTGATGCTATTAAAACTTTGACACACTACTTTGAATAGATGCCTGATGTTTAATATAATCAAAGTCTGTGCACAAGATTGACTTTTTAATCAGTTTAAATTGCACTTAGGTTTCATTTCTTTTATGAGCGTCACAGTCATCTGAGATCCAGAACATTAAGAGGCTAATAACAAAGGTGTTTGAATAAATTAAGCCTTAATTGCAAACTGCCTCTATAAATGTTAATTTGCATAGTGCCTTGCAGTTAATAATATCTTCTACACAAGCTGCTACTGCAGTCAGATCCAGTTCTTCCCAGTTAATGAATTTCAAGTGACTTTTACAGGAATTTGAGATGAGTAAACTTCAAACAGCGGATTAATCCAAATGGCAACACATGACAGTGAAATATCAGCCTGTCAGCACTAAGTATACAAAGTCTTTTTCTTACTGTCAACAAATCCAATGAAAATAATACTGACAGGAATATTAATAGTTGGTCATAAAATTTTGGCCTAATGATGGCGCTAGTTGAAATGATAGAAGTTGGAGGACTTGTTTTCAGCAGCATGGCTGAGAACACTGGGCGACATGCTCCTCCTATGAACTAGAGAGTCCTAATTACTAATTATCATTAGCAAAGAGAGGCACACGCAACATTCAGGTATCCTCTCATACCTCCAGTGCTTGGATCAAGTAGCATCAGATTAAGTGGCTACAGGTGTTTCAGTGTCAGATCTATGACCCATTTTTAAAGATTTGTCTCAAATAGATGATTTTGGCGCAAACAGAAACGGCATGGAAGTCAGAGATAGAGCTGCAACATCACTCCCAGATACTGTATATTCTATCGTTTATTATCATACAGTATATGATAAAGGAAACGCTTCGAATCCACACATTTTAGGAGCGAGAAACAGCAAATTTGGGCATTTTTTCTTGAAAACTGATCAATTAATTGCCTAATTGTTGCATCTCTACACAGAAAATATAAAGACTCTTCATGGGATTGCCAATAAGGAAAATATAGAATGCCAGCCTTATCTTTCAATAAATAACGGCCTACAATATAAAGCTACCGATGCTACTTTAATTTTAAACATTGTGCATGTTTACATTAAAGTTTTTTTTTCCCCCTCAAAACAAAACACCCTCCTCCTCTTCATCCACAGCAACTTCAATACGCTGACAACCTGATCTCCCTCTTCTTCTCATACACGACGCCAGGCAGAGTAAAATCAATTGCTGGCAACAGGCCCTAACAGCGGATCACAAACAAGCTCAGTAATCTTGAATAATCCTTCACGCCTGCTGTGGGAGCAGAGAAAGAGGAAGCCCGAGTCTATTGAAACTGTTTCCTGTCTCTGTAACTGTTTTCAGTTCTGCCTCCCTAATGCAAGACCCGCCCGCTCTGCACCCCATTCCTCCCTGAGATGCAGCCATGAAGAATAAAAAGCTGTTATGTTTAAATTGAAGTTGGCTTATATAAAATAAAATCTTGGGATCCTTTACTGTACAAGGCCTCGTTCCCTCAATAATGAAACAATATACTGAATGTGAAGCATCTGTGATTACAGACACACCACAAAAGACACTTTGGCAGGTGAGCTGGTGAAAATGACTGAAAATAAGAATCGACTCAGCTTGTGTGAGGCTTGCAAGGTGAAAGTGAAAGTTTGATCTGGTAGGCAGCTCCGTGTCTGTTGAAATCTCCCCTCCACGATAACATTTTTTTTTTTTTTTTTTTTAAGTGAAGAATATACAATAGCCACCGTCATCAAGAAGGGAACGAGAATCATTTCCAACTTTACAGTGTGCAGGCTGTAGTTTTAAGTGTGTGAAGCTGTGCATGTGAGTGTGTGTCTGCAGGCAACATGATCAACAAGTAACCAGAAGTTGTCCAGAAAAAAGTCAGATGATATGTGGGATATGCGATATGTTTTTTTTTGTGCATGTGTTTCTGACTCCTTCCTTGTTTCCTTACTGATGTAAACTGGTCCATGAGGCGAAAACATCCCTTTTATCAGGAAAAAACTACAAATACAAATCTACTGTAGGAGAATAATTATCCATTAATAACCGTTATTAGAATGATCTAACATTATGAAACGTGATATCTTTTATAGCTGCAAGAAAACGACTATACAGATGTAAATAAAGCCTCTTGCGGCGCTCACAATCAGTTAGAACAGAGAAACAGATCGACCACTTCACTTGCAGAGTGATTGCTCGGTGTGTGCAGGTGCGTACGTGTGTTTTTTTTGTTTGTGTTTTTTTTTGCTTTTGTATGTTGTTCTGCTGGTGTATTCTGGTGTATTCATGACTGTCCTCCTACTTGAGAACTTTGGCTACGGAGGAGTAGGCGATGTGGATCTCGTCGTCGATCGGGCAGGTGGACGCAAACTCCTCCCGGGCGTACGCAGCGTTCAGGTACCTCCAGAGGTTTGTTAGATACTGAGGAATGCTGAATTGTCGGTATTTCAAACACACGACCTGGAGGGGAAAAGCACAAGGACACAATCAATAAGTCATTCAATAAGTCATTTTGACTTATGACTTATGGCATGACAAGCCTTCAGTTGATGAAATAAAAACATGGACTCTGCCTCATAATCTATTCCTCCCAGGCCCCCTCCCCGTGCTGCAGGGCTTAAAACAGAAGATTACCTTCACGATGTGGAGCTTAGGCAGCAAGTTGCAGTCAGCCAGAGTAAGCTCTTGGCCATCCAGGAAGGGGCGGGACGAGGAAGTGACCTCATCAGCGCTATTCTCGTCGATCTCATCAGGAAGTGCAGAGCCGAGGTAGTCATCCAGCTTCTTCAGAGCTTTCAGCAGACCTTTCTCTAGATCTGAACACACGTGGATACACAGAAAATATTAAAGTTCAACATGCAATCAAAGCTAAAGGGACAGTTTGTTTCTCCAAAAAGGAGAGAAAAGAGAAAACTACCATGACTTCAGACAAAGTCAATTTTTTTTTTTGGTTTAAATGGCTGAAATGACCATGAAATAAAGAAATAACCATGTAGACTAAATAAACCCACAATTTTCACCCGACCACAGTGACATTTCCAGTGAGATCACCCAGCACAAAGAGCGGCAGGTGACCTGTTTGCACTGAGGCAGAAAAGCTCAGAACATAATGTTATTAACTCGGATGCTCCCTGCTGGTTTTCTGTCCGTCAGAGAACGACAGAAGGAGCTCAGCAGCGTTTTGTTTTTATTTTTTTTACAGAAAATACCACCACGAATAAAACAAGGTTTATTAGAAATGTAGAAAAGTTTAGAGTCTAGATGAAGCAAGGATTTTATGATAATCAAGTTATATTTCTGATTTAGAGAGATTATGCCTCACTTACTTTCATTGGCCTGAGGGTTCGAATTCTTGACGTAAGCAGAGAACTTGGAGAAGACGTCCATGCCTGCTGTGTTGGACTCTGGGTTGCGAGCAGCCAGACGAGGATACCTAAACAACAGAGAGATGGATATTAATTCACACATCAATATATCATATCACATAAATTTCATATGAATTGAATGCATGAACTCTACAGAACAAAGCTTAGACCAAGAGGATGGTGGGTCACTCCTACAGGATGGCACAGAGACTCCAAGCCAAAAAATGTATTCAAATACATAAAACAAGCATCAGAGTCGGATCAAAATGTTGTGAATTTTGAATAACTTTTGTGGCTTAGAGTTAATGTGCAGGCATTACTTTTTCCATTGGCCTATAAAATATCAGAGTGTGGTGAAATATGCAAGTAAAAACATCAAATAGTTTGTTTTGTCCAATTAAGTCCAAAGATAATCATCAACCGCAAATCCTCACATGTGAAAAATGAATGAATAATTGCTGATTCAATTAATTAATTGCTTCAGTTCTGACAACAACAAAGTAAAACAGAAATTACTTTGGAGGACAGAGATTTTCCTCCAGGAACTCCTCAATCTTGTTGGTGTCAGTTTTCACCTCGCTGCCGTACAACAGGAAGGGAGGCTGAGCACCAGGAGCCAGGTCCTTCAAGATGTCAGGCTTCCTAAAGATAGACGGAAAAGGACACGGTCAGGCTAATGGGGGAGAAAAGGGGAATTAGACAAAAAAAGAAAAGGAAGCTGAGTAAAAATATCAAACTACAGGACACTACTCATGTTTGCTGCTAAATCTGCACCAAGCTTTCACTAAAATCTGTGCAAGAGTTGCTTTATATCTTTTAACACCTGTTAAATGAATGAAATGCCTCCTGTTCCTTTACTGGATGGTACATTTGGGAGCATTAAAACAGTAGGCGGACATTCCTCTGTGGTGCCAATGTAAACCGACAATACTGCCAGAGGAAAAAAAAACAAAACATCACTCTCACACACACACACACACACACACACACACACACACACACACACACACACACACACACGAAAGATGTGTGTTTTTACCTCTTCATGTCCACTGTGGTAACGTCGAAAGTGACTCCTTTCAGCCACAGCACCATGAAGAGACGCTGGGAGAAAGGACAGTTGCCGATGCTCTGACCATCGCTCCCCGCCTGGGAAACAGAAACAGAGAGAAACAGGTGAAAATGTTCTAAATGCACCAAATGTTTTTTTTATTTGTTCATGTACTTGCTTAACAGCTGGGCTGCAGCTACTTATCATTTTTGTTATCAATTATTTGATTAATCATTCTATAAAATACCTGAAAATAGTAAAAATGCCCTTTATAATTTTTCCACAGAAGGCGACACTTTAAAATGTCTTGTTTTGTCCGACCAGTAGTTCAGAAATATTCAGTTTTGTATCACGTATAAGAAAGAAAAGCATCGAATCCTCACATTTGAGAAGCTAGAAATAGTAAACATTGACATTTTTGCTTATAAAATTATTCTGTTAATCAACTAATCTATTAATTGACTAATTGAATGCAGCTCTACTGTTAAAGTTCGTCATATGTAGTGATTATTTTTCTGGCCATTGGGCGGGGACATATAAGGGGACAAGGCGGATATGTCATGTATGTTGCTGTTAATTAACAGTTTTTCAGTGGAATTTTCTCTTTTTTGTAAAAACAAAACGTTAATAAAAAAGAAATGAATTTTGAAAAAGAAGTTTTCACTCTTCAACCAAGACACACTCAGGTTACAGCTTCTCAAACGTGCAGATTCTGTGTCTTAAAACATTGTAATTTGAGTATTTTTGGTTTGGAGAGAACAAGCAATTTAAAAGACATCACACTGGGCTGTGAAAAGGGAAAATGTACTTTTTTTTTGTTGCTATTTTCTGGTCATTTCATTGACCAAACAATTGATCAATTAATGGAGGAAATAATCAGCATATTCAACCATAATGAAAATAATAGTTACTTAGAAGCAACATAAATCATTCTCACATTAAAACAGACTTTACAGGCCACTCGGGAAATGACCAAACAGCTTTAAAATGCACTGTGTGGCTGTAGGAAGCCACATTTCATATTAAGTCACTGACTCCTTACAGATTTGTCCTGTGGCCTGTGTGGCTCAACAACATGGAGTCAGGAGAAACCACAGTCCACGTGAAGATATTATTTTATTATTCTTTCATTAACCATATCAAGTGTCATTAAGTGGGCTGACTAGAAAACAGGATTTAGAGAAGTTACAACAGCATCATTCACCTCTGAGTACAAAAAACAGAAGAGGGTGGTGCACATGTTCACACAGAGGAATCATTGAAACTTGTGTAAGACCATGAGGGGAGGCAGAGAGAGACATATTGGTCATATCTGAGCATGTTTTTTGGCTCAAACTAAACGGGATTAGCCTGCCTGACCAACATACTAAATATAGATTAAAGTCGACTGACCATGATCTTAATGTGCTTTTAATTAGATTAGTCTTACTGTTGTTTATAAACCCAGTGAGTCAGCACAGGTGGTCTAAATGATAAGAAAATTATTACTCAGATATTGAATGTAATTCAAAGCGAACAAGGTGACATTATGTCTCTGGTGTATTTGCCATAGAGATATGTTATCAATATACTGATAATGGCCAGATAAAAGACCAAGAAACACTTAAATAAATCAAAGTCACATAATGTCGCAGTCCCCGCGTCACTTTTCTGGGTGTGATGGTTTTTTTTTTCCTTCTGTCATCATTCAATCGCTTACCTTCACAAAAAGTTCAACCTTGGGCTGACTTGCGTCGCTCATCTTCTCCTGCTGATGCACGAAACCCTTTTTAAGGAGGACACAGACATAAACAAGCGGTTAAAATAAAGCTAAGTGAAGCACAAAGTTGTATTTTCTGAACGAGAAACTAAACGAAGTCGAAACTCGGGCAGCCAAGCCCATCATCTTCCGCTGCAAACCCAGCTGGGCAAATCACTAATTTAACATTGTAGCGGGGGCAGAAAAGCAGCGTAAAAGTTACACAGAGCAAACCTCGGCTTCTAATAAAGCATAGAACAATAAACTGTGGATGATTTTGAGTGTGCAGACCTCACTTCAAAGTGCTGAAAGTCGTCGCCTGTTGCTGCCTGCTGGTCGCTGGTTTCTCCTCCCAGTTCTGCTGCTGTCTGCATCTACACGCTCAGCAGCGCGGCAGAGCCTCCATTTCCTGGTGCCGCGCGACCGACACAGCTCTCAGCAAATAAAGTGACGTTCAAGACCGTCAACGAGAAACAAAACCGCTTACTGGAGGAAAAAGAAGAAGAAGTAGAGAGGCCGCCAGGGGTGAGATGCAGGGTTAGAGAGGAGAGCTGTGGTCTTATATTAACATTAAACATCATTTATTTCAAAAGAGAAACCGAACTTTTAGTTAGACTGCAGTTCAGATATGAGTAGATGGAGCTGAATGTGGCCTAAAAACTTCCAGATTGAAAAGGTTATTTAGAAAAGTCATGTTGGTTTTAACAGTGGGCTACACAGGGCATGAACACACCTGTATCTTACTTTAAAATACAGCTTAAAAGCAGCTGAGACATTGAGTTTCTGTGTCCACCCCGTGTACCCAAACCTAAGTTATGAATATATAATACATTTAACCTTTCAGCATCACTTTGACCTTGGTAGTGCTACTTCAGGTGTGTTTTGGTCTGTGCCAAACTTAATCTTCACTCAACTTTGACAAATTAGACATTCTTTGAAAGCTTTAAGTCTCCTGATTCAGTCTGTGCAGAGAGGATCCCCATGTCACTGCAGCACAGAACTGGCTCAGACTTGTGGCTATGGATCAAAATGGTTTTCCATAGTAAGAGTACAACTGGCCTTATATTTATTTTTATGTGAAACCAAATATGCAGGGTAGAAAAACTGACATTTCTATCATGTCTGTGCCTCTAACTTTGGTTCAGCACCTCTTACATTCATTCTGACCTTTTGGTTGTAAAACTTGTCTCACTTTTCAAAGGTGCACTCAAACACACATTTTCCAGCATTAGTTTTACACATGAAACTCTGTACTCACAGCAGCACTATAGCTATATCTGCATAGTTGTAAGTAATTTGAATTGTTCTGTGCGTATTGCGTCTAACACCATTTACTTGTACTTGTGTGTGTCTGCCATGTACAGACTGTCTTTTACTGTTTTTACTGTGAATGTTAAATGTTGTGCCCCTACTGAAAACCATTGTCCCTCCGCCATAATTAAGACAACCAGTCAGTCAGTCAGTCAGTCAGTCAGTCAGTCAGTCAGTCAGTCAGTCAGTCAGTCAGTCAATCAATCAATTCATCTTCAAAATGAAAATATAATATGTGCAACTTTCATGCCACTAGTCAAGATGGGACAGGGTGTAACTTTTGTGATGGCAGAACTACATTTGCATTAATTTGCATAGCAAACCCGAACCATTGCTCATATACCTTCAGAAAAATGTAGGAAAGCAGGTTTGTTTGAGAGGGACTTTAAAATTGTGCCTGAAGTTCAGTATCAGGAGGAGTTTCTTATTTTGATGTTTTTGCACTGTAATGTGTTGGATGTCACAAAAGTGTGATGTGTAACTTTTTTTTATAAGCAGTCATTTTAGGTTTGTTGTGACACTTAAGTTCAGATCATAATTCTTCCAAAAGTTAAAATCTTTTTGCAGCAATGTGCATAAAATATAATAATAAAATATATACACAATAGAAACACAATAGGAAAACTGAAGACATAAACAGTGGGGCTACTTTATGCACAACACGGAATACAGTCAAAGGTTCATGAAATAAAAGCAAAGAAAAAGAAAAATATGAATAAAAAATATATTTAAATTGAATTCAAAAAATCAACACAGTTCTGAGTGGTGTGTGTTGCAGTACAGTAACTGGCCAGTAGAGGGAGGTATGGAGCTTTATATTACTTGCTGCCTTCAAAGGATAAACAAAACATGAAAAACTGTACGAAGTCTGATCCAAAAATCTGGAAAATCAATATGGAGTTATGAGGAAGGTTCTGCTCGGTTCTCCGTCCAATGAGCATGTAAAACCAACAGTCAAAGCCTTAATTCAGACACAGTGTTTTCTGCATCATGGAGCCCCACCCTGGGGTCCAGAAACAGGAGGAGTCCTTGAGGAACTTCTAGTGGCCAGTCATTTAATTCAATGTGTCTTAAAACTGGCCTCTGGAACCTTTTAAAAAGTGATTATAGGTTTAACTTTCCACTGACAAAAAAACCCAAAAATATTTCACTTAGGGGTTTGTGGTAAAACTGTTATATATTGGAAATGGATCAATTCATGAATGGTGCGGTTACATTTTCAAACAACACTACAAAGATAAAGGAAAAAAAACACAGTAATTTTCCATGTTAAAATTGTTTTGGACCCTCATAGAACAAAATGTATAGATTATGACAAAACATGTTTTGTATAAAGCTGGAGAAATCAGAAAAATTCATACATTTGATAGTCCAAAGTTAGTGCCTGATCTGGTTGAGAAGGTGGATCACTCAACCAAATAATTGTCCTTTTCATTTCAAGTCACATATCCTTTTAATTTTAAAGGGTCTAAGTCTAAATGTGGGGATTTTTTCACTTTTTCAGTCATTTAAAATCTACTTTTAAATATTTTTTGTTGAATCTTGGCTGCTAATAAATCAGAGGCCAATGCTGCACTTACTGTTCTGCCCAATATTTACAATATCAGGTTGCAGTGTCATTGTGTTGTCACTGTGCTGTTCTGCTCCTGTGTACGATGCACTAGAGGGCGTCCTTGCTTTTGAAATGATTCGCAGGACGACAGGATTATTCCATCACACGTCTGTGGAGAGAACCCGACTCCAGTCTGCGTTGTAGCTGGCAGCTACTGACAACTCAACATGTCACAGCACAGATCCTTCTTCCAAACCCCTCCCAAATAAATACTGTATCTAAAACGCAATCAAACCTGTTTTATGTCTCTGTTAACACTAATACTGCTTCATGCCCAGGAGTCATATTTTTTTAAGGATATAGTCCACCTAAGCGTGTTAATGCTGTCAACTATCTGGTTATCCTAATTATAGTACACTTTGGCCACAAGTTTAGAAACACTGAGGCCATTAGAAGTTTCTCCTCCGCTATCCTCTCAAAAAATCTCTAAAGTGTTTTAAAGATTCTGGTTTTTCATATTGTATATAATCTGTGTGCTGTTACGTTCTATCTTTTGCAAGTTTCCTCTGAAAAACTGCTTCAAAACACAACCCAACTAACTAAATATGACTATAGCTCAGAACTTTGTCTGTTTTTTCCTGTAATTAACCAGATTATGTAGTTCACTCCAGGAAGTTAGGGACCCGTAAATGAAACATTACAGTTTTATTTCTTAACATAAAGCTCTAAAAGCTCCTCTGAGCCTTCTCTCTGCTGCCAGAAATTAAATTTGTTGGCCTAGAAGTACTCACATTAAATATACTAAGTTTTAAACACCTGATTTAACAAAAAATATAACTGCTGACCGCTGTAAAATCCCTCTATGTTACTTAAATAATGTATTGGAGACATGATTTCAGTGTCCTCGATGGTAGTGAGCGCCCTGAATCCGTATTTTATGATGACAAGAGGCAGAAAACAGGTTATAATGACTTTTTTAATGGTGCTTCATGGATTTCAAATTCAAATTAAAATAGTTCATTAGTAGGTAAATAGGACAAATCAGTGTTAGGAGTATACTGATTAATACTCAACTAGTACAAACAGTAAAAATCCACACCAACAGTAGAAACATGGGCAGATCATGTAAAACTACATCTCCCAGGTGCCCCACAGAGAGGACAGGACGGCAGCACAAAGGGCCACAGTCAGGGAGATCTGCACAGAGGAGGCTCCGTTGCACAGATCTGTGGTACAGCACTGGAAACTGCTGGTGTAACCAGCGCCCGCGATGGCGCCAGTCAGCGTCCTCCCACACAGGTCTGAGTCCAGGCAGCCGCGGGTGTGCAGGGTGAGCGTCCCTGTAGCGTTGAACTCTGGGAGAATGAAAATGAATGTGAAAATTAAAGGAGGTTAATTTAGAGTGTTTTTGTGCCACCAGCAGCTGGTTTCACTGTTTCACCAAAAAACCTTCATTGGATATCTGTTCTGTACTGAGCTTTCCTATTCAACTCCTTCAAAATCCATCCATTTCAATTAATGAAATTATTACTTTTTTATCAGATTTTATAGTAATAATTAACAATAATATTTCTACATATATACAGCGTCACGATAAAGTGAGTAAACTCCTTGGAATCACCTGTATTTATGTATAAATTTGTCTTAAAATATGGTCAGATCTTCATCTGAGTTACAATCATGAACAAACACAATCTATTTCAACTAATCACACACAAATCCTTGTATTGTTCTTGTCCATATTGAAAACATAATTCAAACATTCACAGTGTTGGAAAAAGCATGTGAACCCCTCAGCTAATGAGATCAACAAAAACTAACTGGAATCAGGAGTTCACAAACCTGGAGTCCGATCAATGAAACTAGATTGGAAGTGTGGGTTAAAGCTACTCAAACATCTGCTGATATGAACCATGCGTCACAAAACAAAGAGAGGAACAATCATACCAGATATCCTTCATTTATTTGTGACTTAAGATCAGTTCACATTTTATGAATGCAGAAAACCAGGTCATTCCAAAGGGTTCACATCCTTTCTCTTGCCACTGTTTAATCTATCAACTATTCACACTGTGCAGGTACTTTATTTGTACTTTGTACTTTATTTGCAGAAGCAGTGACAAAACTGAGCTTTAACCAAATTTTCTCATGTTTGGTTTTATTGTACATTTCTGTATAAAATGCAGTATTTCCAGTGTTGTAGAGGTTTCCTTACGCGCTTCTCCGGTATAACAGCTCTCAGTTGCATTATTGCATGTGACATCACTCCCCAGCAGGCACGTCCCAAATATGCCAACAGGACACTGACGGCACCTCAGGCAGTGTGCTGTGCAATGAAAAGAAAGACAGGAGGAAACCTGTGATAATCAGGTTCACAGAAACTCGCTCAACAACATAGTTCCTTGAGTTGAACAGTGTCAGGAAATCTGTGCTAGAAATCTGGTTTTGGTTGGGATTTTCTGAAGCCATCCTCGCACTGATAATATTTGTTCTCATGCGCTGTGATGAGTCGAATTGCCGCAGGAAAGCAGAGAGAATAAATAAATCAAAGCCCTAAAGGTTTTGTGAATGAGTATTTCCATTTTATAATAAGAATAGATGAAAGTCAGATGACACTTGATGATTCAGTGGTACTCTACTCTGTCATCTCCTGAAAGGTGCGTTTTAAAATTATTTTATAGCTAATAGTAATTCTACTCATCCTTACCCATTGTGTGTTTCACTTACAGTGGTTATTTTTTCATAGTAAACTGGCATTACTCCTAACAATATTTTGCCCTTTGTCTGATTTTTTTATAAACTAGGATGCAATGCGCCCCTGAAACTAGAGGTCCAGTCCATACGCTTCCTTAAATTTCTAAAGTCTATGAATTGTTGCATTTTTAGGCAAGTGAATACATTTACCCTTAAATTCTTTTTAACCAGGTACTCAGGAAGCAAGACGCTCTCCAAATGCTTTATGCTGCTTTTAAATTGCCTCTAGTCTCATAATGTGTATCAATTCAGAACAGGATTCCCCTCTGACATCTGTGGCAATTAGTCCTGCACAAGACAATTGTACCAGACACAATGTCATTAAGCTGCAGCGCAGCAAAACCACCTGAGACTCAATCAACCATCAATCTTTATTTTTGTTTGTCCCGAGACTTTGTCCTGAGCACTTTGTTTGCTCCTGGTAATGAGGCCAGAGTGCAATCAAGGTAAAAGCCACTCCCTTTGACTACATTTGTCCAGCAATTATAGTGCAGGTCAGTACTTAACACAGACGTGTCTAGTTAATATTGAGGTCACACAAAACGTAGTCTGAAAGACAGACATTGATGTAGTTAAGAGTAAACACATTTGATCTCACAAAAGCAGAAGGAACAATAATATATAAAGGCCTGTTTTAGGTAATCTGTTGTTAGCTTCTTTACAAATAAAGAATTAGGGTTAATTAAATCTGTGTTCTCATTTTCACCCACAGACTGTATGTGAAGACAAATCCTCTTATTTCACCTCAGAAGTTATTCTGAACTTACCCGCTGCGATGAAGGCGCTCAGGACAGTCACTGCTTTCCAGAAGTTATTCATCCTTCTCAGGGTTACGAGGTCAACGGGCTTAGTTAGAAAGTTTAAATAGATATTATTTCAAGGTCTGAATACCTCGGTCTGAGTCTAGTGACTGTCTGAAGAGGCAATGAAAAGATTCCACTCACGACTGAATGGTAAAGTTATGTGCAAGAATGAAGTTCATCAGGTTTTGTGTTTTCTGGAAAGTAAAGAGGAAGTCCTGATAAGATTTACATTCACAGCCTAGAGGAAAGTAAAACTCAAGTGCATAAAAAGTCAGAGCATGTAATGTAACTTTTATTAGTTCAGTTCAGTTCAGACAACTTTATTTATCCCCCATAGGCAATTCATTTGTAGCTTCCCAGTCCTTACGTTCGGTCTCAACAAACAACCAACCAACCAACCAGATATAGTTTATTATTTGTTCACCTCTGTTATGAACATGCGGTAAAAGGTTTCAGGCAGTTAAAAGTTTACTTTGTGGTAGTTGAAGATGTATAGAGTTTTCATACTATGTCTATATTTTCACAAAACCCCATATTTCCAGGCATAAAGGCTACAACAATACGACTATCACAATACAGGAGTGTCTACAGGATCCATCAAGTTGCATGCACACAAAGACAACAGGGGATCTTTGTTTTCATTTTTAAAGGCTCAAGTTGCTCCAAACAGCCAGTAGGGCGGCGCCCAAAGCAGCAGTGAGAGAGAACTGGATGGATGCGGCTCCGTTACAGCAGTCGGTGCTGCAGCAGGTCCTGTTGACGGTGTATCCGGCAGTCAGGAGGGATCCCGTTTCAGTTTGGTTGCAGAGGGAGGAGGCCAGGCAGCCTTGGGTCTGCAGGCTGAGCAAACTGCTGATGTTGAAGGCTGAAATGGGGAGACAAGGAGACGAAGAGAGTTTTTGTTGGAGTTTTTACATTAAAAATAAAGAGGTGCCGACACATTGTGACACTCAAAGGATCATTGAAGTGTCACTCACCCAGGTTTCCCCAGTAGCAGCTGGACTGAGAGTCGCTGCAGGTTTCAGTGGAGCTGAACAGACATTTACCTGCGATCCCCACCCTGCAGGTGTTGCAGGTCAGCGACTCACCTATGATTGAATGAAATGAAATGAATGAATGAGAGATTTAGAAGAGCACATGAGGAGGATGAGATAAGAGAGAGAAAGTGCTGAGACAGATGACGTACTGCTTTCTTTATACGAGGGAGGAACATTATTGAAGTAACAGAACATTACACAATAAGCCACCACTGACCTAAATGCAGCATCAGGATCAACTTCTTTATCACTTCTCATCATTGTCAAAGTCAGCAAAGTTGACATCATTTTCAGAAATGCCATTTCAACATGATAAAATGTTCTTATCAAACACTTTCGGTGCCTCAGAGCTTTTATTAAGTGTTACTGTTTTATACGAATCACTCTGCATGAAAGTCACAAGTCAATTTATACCATATAATTTTAATACAGCTTGTCAAAAGTAAATTGTTTTACAGATTTCTTTCCACTGTCACTCATTCGTTGTATTCTGGTGGAGAAATACTGAATCCTTTACAAGTAAACTGCCAAAAAGTCATAAAACCCCCAAATTTTCAGAAAGACATTACCAAGGACAAGACCTTGGTGTTACAGCCTGGACGCTACAATCAGTAAATATTTTGAATTTTTGATTGAAAAGTGACAGAACCGATCTGAATCGATTGTCCAAATAGTTGCCAATACATTTTAATTAATTAATCTTTGCAGCTCTAGTTCAAGTAAAGACATGTGAAGACGAATTTTGTTTTTTTTCAAAACTGAAGATATAGTGAGATATAGCGTGCCCCTACCTGTAACAACCATTGCCATAAAGGCTGCACAGACAAATAGCAATTTTTTCATTTTGCTCTTACACAAATGTTTGTTTTATAAAGAGAGTTTCAGCACAAATAAGAAGATCCAAATGTAACAGCGGTGGTCAAAGAGACGAGCAACGATCCAACTGTCCAGGTCAGTGTCTGAAATGGGAGCTTTATCAGCCTTGGTCACCTGGTTGCAATGAGGATCTCAGATTGGTCATCAACAATGATTAAAAAAGATGAATGCCTTTCATTTTCACTTGTCAAACTCAGACAGCTTTGAAAAGCCAAACAAAGAGAAAAAGAGATAATGGACGGTCATCTCTTTACTGTGTTTGTGTGTATGCGTAGTTGAATATGTGTGTGTTTGTGTTTGTTTGAACCTTCACTTTCAAAAGCATTTCATTACAAAAGAGGACAAAGCTACCAAGTTTCAGTCAATAATGGGAAATGTCCTCAATAATAGGAATCTCTGTGAAGAGACACTCCCTTTACTCTTTGCCATCTTTTTTTTTCTATTTTTTTTTTTACTTTTGACAATTTCCACATAGATCATGGACACTCAGTCTTTACCACTGGCACTGTGCGTGAGACCTCAAGTGTTTTTTCGAGTGTAGAATAGAATAGAAATAGAAACTGAAGAGAAGCTGTGAGCTCAAAACATTATTTGCATCTTTGAATCAACCTGCAGTACATTATGGTTTTTAAGTTTGTTTGGTATTAGTCAAAAAACAAGGGCTAAAGTTGCAACAGCATTAAATTTACTCACAGTGGTTCATAAGTCTGTAAAGAAAAAATCAACTCCCAAATCCACTGAAAACAGCTGTTTAAGAAGTACACATCTGTAAAGAGGTTAGCTTCACTTAGCTAAAGCTGGAAACTCGAGGAAATAGCTACCCTGCTTCTATCTAAAAAAAAAAAAAAAAACAATCCTTCTGTCAGCAGCTCTAAAGCTCGCTAATTAACATTTTAAATCTCACTTGTTTAACATGTACTTAACTAGAGAGAGAAAAAAGAAAACAATTTGCGGCTAAGCTAACCGGCTGCAGGCTGTAGCTACATGTTTATGATACAGAGAAGAGAGTGGCATCAATCTCCTCAGCTAGCACTCAGCAAGAAAGCAAACTAGCATATTTCCCCAAATGTCAAACTATTCCTTTATTTGTCACAGCTTTAAATTTACCCACAGGTGCTAAATGTTTTGCATGTTTCTTTATAACATACATACCCAAATAAAAGCAGTTTATAATATTTGGAGTTCATTCGTTTCTTATTTGCCATGAGTTACATGAGCTAAAATGGTTAGCTTAATTTTGCTCAAAGACTTGAAATAGTGGGAAACATTAATTTGTTTAATCTGTACAAAAGCCAAAGAGTATAAACAATATATTGTGATTTTTATGAGCGGTTCTGTTGCAAATTATTTTATGGTTTCATACCAATCTCACAGTGATGATGAGACTTACAGCTCAAAGAGATATGTGACTTCCATGAACCCACAGCCTCTCATCTTGTTTACAGATTAAACAAAGATATAATATTAGTTTAGATGATAAGAGGTGCTGGAAGGCGGGATCTATCCTCTTCAGACAGAGCCACAATAGCTGTTTTGTGCTAAGCTAACAGACTGCTATAAGTAAAACTGCTATGCTGTAATTAAGATACCGACATGGGAGTGATATTTATCTTCTCATCTTGCCCACAACAAAAATGTGAAAACTACTACTTTAACACTGTTTTGTTTGTTCGTCGTTTGCATTATCCAAACCTTGTCTCCGAGACAACAGTTATGTTAGCATATCGTATCATACCGATCATGTGGAGGCTGTGTTCCAAATAAACACTCTGGGAAAACTGGAAATACAATTTCACTAGGAAATAATTTATTTTTTTAACAATCACTATTGGTTTTAAGTTGCTTAAACAGAGGCATTCAGTCCTGGTGTAGAATATAGAGCCAAAAATTGTTCAAACAGGAAATGTAGAGAGACTGTGACCTCAGAAAAAAAAGTTATGTGTTTTTTTGGAAACTTAAAGGAACAATTTGTTGTCCCATCTCCTCCTCTTTAAAGGGCCCATTGGCTCAAAACTGCCACCAGAGCAGCGCACAGAGCCGCGGTCATAGGTAGCTGGATGGAGGCAGCTCCGTTGCACAGGTTGGTGCTGCAGCAGGTCCTGGTGATGGTGTAGTTAACATTCAGGATGGCCCCAGTCTCATTTCTGCATGCATCTTCTTTTGTACAGCCTCGTTGATGGATATCCAAAAGGTCGGCGCTAAACTCTGGAGGAAGCAAAGAAGCAGATATTTACTATGATTAATTTTTTTAATTACCAGAACTGATTTAAATTATGCAGCAGGGATGTGGCTGTCGTTACGGTTTCTTTGTGGTTGTTTGTGTCTCCTCTATGCAGAAAGACATCTTTTGTATTTCAGTTTTTCATATGAGAAACATTATATTTTATGTGTGGCATGTCCAAAAATCATTTTTTAAATTTATTTTAATGAGGACAGCCAACTCTATTGATTCATTTATTCATGTTTTAATTGTGTTTTATATTTTCTTTGTGTGTATGTGCAATACATGCATCTGTTCAGCGTCAGCAGAAAGTCTAACACAGTTTATCTTTAACATTACATTGACAAAAAAAGGCGTTTTGTTCATTGTTTTTATGTATGAAAAAAAGATTAATGTGTCATTCATCTTACTAGCAACTGCAGTGAAACATCTGGTCTGATCTCTAGTGCAATTTATAGGTGCTGCACGGAGGCAGGAGCCAAGGATCGCCACATCACAGGTGTAACAGGAGAGGGACTCAACTGTGAGAGAGGAGAGACAGGGACATGAACAGGACCACTGGAAAGGAATGTTTTATGTTGTTTGATCTCAACCCTCTGGAAAAAGTCAAATAAATATTCCTAAATATCTGACTTCATTTATTTACACCTTTATCAAACAAGCACCTGAAGTAATCACAAAGCACACATCACGACTTTTGTTTCGTAACCTCTCAAGGTGAACACCTCCGGGTGTGTTATCTAAAATGCAATTAAATACAGGATACATGTGTATGACTTTGAAGCCAACTGTACAAAAAGCCACAGTTTTATTTGCTGAAGTTGATATGAGTCATGAGAAGTTTTTCTGGCTCCACCCTGTAACATTAGAGCTGAATGAGATTTGTTTTGTGGTACTTACATTTAACATCAACTTGATTTTCACAGACACAATGTGCTGGTTACAATAAAAACTATCCAAGGTATGTTTTGTCAAAGTCTGTAAAAAAATACAAACAAAACTACAGCATCTGTATCGTTAGTGGCAGATTAATGTTTATGTTAATATTTAATGTTGATGTTTTGGGTGAACTTATCCTTTCAATGGGCAAATCTTGTTTGAATGGGCAGATCTTTCATACAGCTTGCTGAAGTCATACATCATGCACTGCATTATGTTTTAAATAACATCACATCAAATAACATCATGAATTTGAAATGAAATTAACCAAATTACCGCACAGTTCTGTTCTGATAACACACGTCTGCATAAACCACTTTAACTGCTGGATACCCTGTCACTGAATGATATACGGGGCCAAAAACATGGGCCAATAAGATTCATAATTTGTGAAATGATGTTCAGGAATAAATTTAAAGTCAACACATTACAGGATAAATTCTAGTTTTTGAATGTGTGGAACAGATTTGTAGATTGCAGAAAAAAATGAGAATATCTAAATACTTTATCCTTATATCAATGCTTTTGTTTTCTCATGCAAGGTTTTATGGCAGGTTTACTAAGTGCGGTATGCAACTGCAAGTTTTGAAATTATTTCTGATCATGATTTCACAAGCTCAACATCTCATTGATCCTTATTTTGAACCCATACACAGGAACACCCCCCCAAAGTTACTGCTTCCCTTGTAAAAAACAACAAAAAAACAAAAAAAAAACCCCTACCTGTAACAAACAGAGTCAACAGCGCGGCACAGCTCCACAGAAGTTTGTTCATCGTGATGTTCTTAGATCTACCTGCAGGTGAAGATACCTCCGAAGAGTTTCGGTCGTCTCTAATTTGTGACCGTTTCAAAAGGTGTGCTGAAGCTTTAGGTTTTGTGGACCAGTGATTCAGATTTACATACACCGGGGGAGTTATATCAGTAAAATATGTCAACTGTAGAGATAAGAGAGCGGGAAAGGGATGACATATTCCTGTACGTGAAGTAAAACGAAATAGGAACACAGTCACACCTTCACAGCGCCTGTCATATTAACACTATTGATTGTAAAGAAGTGGATATTATTGCAACATATTTGAATCATTAGTGTTTAAGTGGCTGTGGTTGCTTTCATGCTGAGTGACGGAAGCTGGACATGAAAACCATTGGTCCATTACTAAGTTACCTACTGTACTTCAACTGTATATATATGATTTTTAGTTAAATATTTCAACTTCACGCCTCACTTGAGTGATTTCACAAGCTCTCAAATGCAAAATGGATGTTGATGTTGTAAAGTAAATTTATTAGTTCATCAGTTGAGCTTTTCCGTACCCACTGGCGACTCCGCCAGTATATCCTTTGGTACAAGTACAATCGTTATAGTAGAATATTGCTTGACATATAAATGACTATTAAACTATTTATGTCATCTTTTTTGTTGAAAAGAAGAAAATTGTCCAGTGAGACACAAAGTAGGTAAAAGGATAAATAAATTTATTGGTTATAAAAACAAAAAGCAAAGCAACAACATGGAAGATTTTATGAACTCAATGTTTCCCTGAAACATGCCATTGCTCAACTTCCTTGATGTGGAGTTTCCCTGAGTTATGTAGTTTATGTAACTTCATCATAAAAGTGACCTCTGACATGAGTTATGAAAAATAGAGACTGTGAACATATGAGTAAACATACTCGTAAAATCACCAGGTCCAAAGAGTTTACTATGGATAGTGCCTTTGGTTCTTGGTTGCAGCTGGTTGCTGCGGTTTTGTGATGTTGCACTAGGCGTTTTACAGCATGCTTCCCCACACGGAGGCCAGGACGGCTGCACCGATGGCGGCCGTGAAGGTCATCTTGGTGGACGGGGCCCCGCTGAGCTGCACGGGGTTGCACTTGTCTGTTGAGCAGCACTCGATTTTGGTCTGGTAGTTGACGCTCAGCAAGGTGGCGTTGGTGGTCGCGTTGCAGCCACTGGAATCATCCTTGCAGCCCTGGGTGTTGAAGCCAACGAAGTCCGAGAGTGACGGGAAAGCTGAGGAGAAATAGTTGTGTCAGACTGATAAAAGAATCCGGGAGTAGCATGGTACATTAAATCAAATACAGTTTTGAGGTTCTGGTACTTTATTCAAGTGTTTCTGTTTTGTTAGAATTTCTACTTTTTACTCCACCGCATGGAAATAATGCACTTTTTACTGCACCAAATTCACCTAAGCCACTATACCTGGATGTTCATACACTAATTTTGCGAATCAGATCTTACATCATTATTTTTTTTATTGTTTTCCCCCTTTCCTTCCTTTGCTTACTTTTTTGTTCCTTCCCTTATTATTTCAATTGCCCTGAAATCATGAAATCTTTTGTTTAAATGACTGCTTTTATTCTGGCTTTTATTTTTTCCATCTACTTTTAAACCAGTGTGCAGGACTTGTAAAGACGTAATTTTCCACTGGTATGGCAACCGTTAGTCAAAGAAAAGGAATCACTCCATTGAATCAGCATGAAGATAAAACATGCATATCTAGTCACATGGGACACAGCAGGGAACATAGGGTGTGCTTGTTAATCCATGTGTCTAGGTGTCAAAGGATTTAGTAAAGATTTGTGATGTGATTCATGCCTGTGCTGTTATGTAATGTTTAAAGGAAAAGGGTGTGAGTGTGAGCGTGAGCGTGAAGATTATTGGCAGGTGACTTACTGGCTTTTCCAGTAAAGCAAACACTGGAGTTGGACGAACAGGACTCCTCAGCAGAGTTGAGGCAGAAGCCCACTAGGCCAAAGGTGCATTTGTTGCAGGTCAGGGACTCCGCTGAAACACACAAGTGAACGCACAAAGGTTAAAATCAAGAATCATTTCATAACATTTCAGAGCTGAGATTGATTATCAAACCGTAAACCCGTAACATGCTATAATATTATGGCAGCGATTGTTTTATAAGAGCTTGTGCTAATGTCGCTTTGATAATTACACATGCGTGTTTTTACACGTGTTTTTCCTGACCATTCAGTTGGACCTTTTGCCACACCCTGCGCTGTGGTACCTTGTCAATTTCAGTGATACTGTATTTGAATCTTCATTGTCAATGTGTGAATGGATGCTAATCAGTGGTGCACTTCACTGAACGGAGACCTTAAGTTGTTTTTTCAGCAAATATGAAGGATTTCTAAAGAACTGACTGGCCATGGGGCTTATTAAAAGAAACGCACACAAAAACAACTGGTTATTTCACCCAAATCACTCAAAGAAAACAAATTGTCTCCGTTTCCTCTAGTGGTGATAGTTGAAGAGAGTTGACACTACCCTGCATGATCCTGACGCCTGGTGTCAAACTGTTTTTAATGGAGCTACTTTCGTCTGAAGAAATAGTCCCTTTGAAAATTGTTGACAGTGACATTTGTGGATAATCTTGAGTGGCAACAGACTTTTCAGTGACACCTGAATGTTAAACTAGCTACACGGTAAGGTACCACCGGGGCTAAATTAGAAAATATCTATCATTATACTTTGGGTGAACTGACTCATTTAAAAATCTAAAATTGACAATTCTGTAATACCACTTTTACCAAAAACTAATTTCTGTACTGTATAAGCACGGGTTTGGGCAAATGAGATGTCAATAAAAAATCAATAAAAAGCTGAATTCAACTGTGATTTTTGTTTTCTTTATGATAAAATAATAGTAATACAAGTAATACAAATGAAATGAATGCTAATGAATTTGAAATCAGTGTCCAATCTTTTCATCAACTGAGCTTTTCCCGCCCTTTTTTTCATGGCTAATCTTTGCACTACAGATTACTCAATCAAACCAATCACCGCCAGAGAAATAGCCAAATTTCATGTCCATCATATCTTTCTTTCCAGTAAAAACCCTGATAACTGTTGATCTCTGATCTTACCCAGAATGAAAGATGCAACAACTGCAATGATTCCAAACAGGATCTTGCCCATCTTGTTGTGTTGATTTGGTCCTTGGTTTCAGGTCACACACACAAAAAAAATCCTTCCTCAGAGAGTCTAAAGCTTCTTGGATGCTGTGTGAAGTAAGAAGTGATGAGCCTGTTTGATGAGACCTGAGATTTATAGCAAGACAGGTGAGGGGAGGAGACAAGAGGGGCTTTTGTCTATCTTTACGTCAGGGCAAGACTGTGGAGGAATGCAAAGGATGGCTGATGCAAGATCTAATTGCATACCATGAGCCAATCAAACTCTCTGTATCTGTTATTCAAGAAGTGGAATAAGTCATTGATTACAGTTCATGAGATTAAGATTACCCAGAAACCAAAGTGGCAAAGTGAAGCTGGTTGATTTATGTTTAACTTTAGCTCCCATGTTTCCACATCTGGAACAAATGAAGACACACCTTTTTACAATTGTTTTTAATTAAAGTGTGGAGCTTCTCATAAATCTTATCCATCACACTGCCTTTTTAACACTGTTTTATTCATCATTCTCAATCAAATTGCATGTAT
Organism: Seriola lalandi dorsalis; assembly: GCF_002814215.2. NCBI lineage: Eukaryota > Metazoa > Chordata > Actinopteri > Carangiformes > Carangidae > Seriola > Seriola lalandi. Next base: position 204,113 of record NW_019524306.1, read on the forward strand.
GTTATTATTCAGTTACCTTGACCTGCTTCTCTTAGTCTTATCTTATTCATATTTTGTATTCTTTTGCATTGTGTAAAGCACTTTTTCGCAGTGAATGAAATAGGCTGGTTAAATTAACTTGCCACGCCTTTAATTCAAGATATTCAGTTTGAGACAAAGAAAATGATCATTTGAAAAGCTGAAATCAGTGAATATTTGGCCTAAACTTATCAATCACCTAATTGTTTCAGCTTTAATCATATTGTTGTTATAAAGTGGAAACCTCTAAACCACCAAAGTCAGGCCACACATGTCTAAAGTCACCAGTTTTACAAACATCCTACAATTATCTATATGTAAAGAATGTACCGTCTGTGCAAAAACCTGGAATCAAGATAGGCGAGTTCCCTCCTGCAGCACCGTCTCCTTTGCGGGGCAATGAAACCTGAGGAACCAGTTGGTCCTGCAGGATGGCACCGAGTTGAAAGAAGAAACTAAAAATCACAACACAGGAAGGTTTTTCCCCCCACTTTGATTTTTTTATTGCTGTCTTCAAATTATCTACATGACCAATTTCACAAAAAACATTCACACTCACCTACATGTTTCTGTTTTTGGGAGTAATGCCAGATGTGTCAAATTCAGGGAGCGGTAACTGATCTTTAATAATCAGTGATTAATGCGGAAACACAAGCCAATACAAAATAGAGAATGATTTGAATAGACATACTTGAAATTTGTGTAATCTCAATTACTTTTCAGTCTCCAAACACAATATGATTGATTTCATCACGTTCTCCACATACATACATCCAAAACTAGCAAGACAAACGTTTCTACCAATATCAAAAATATAACAGTTACGGTTACACACAGAGTTAATGAAGCTGCTGTAGTCCAAAAGAAAAAGGTTCACAGATACTGCAAGACAAAAGCCAAGGGCCCCATTTACATTATGTTAGCGACATGGTAATAAAGTGAATGCAAAGCAACTGGCAATAAAATGAAATGAATAGAAGTAAGAAATGTTTATGGAAGCTTTGAAATCATATATTGGCTTTTGAATATTATGACTTTAAAATGACATTACAGTGGGTCAAAGGCAATAAATTAAAAGAATAGTTTGACAATTTGGAAAATGAACGTACTCCCCTTCTACCAGAGAGTTGGATTAGGAAATTGATACAACCTTCATGTGTGTAGGACAAACATGAAGCTACAGCCAGAACACAGTTAACTTAGCTTGACATAAAGACCGGTAACGAGGGGAAACAGCTAGCCTGGTTCTGACTACAGGTAACAAAATCACAGTTGTTGAACACATTAGTTATCTGTGTGTTTTATCCCTTCACCAGTCCAGTACCAGTCTTTGCCAGTCCAGGTCAGATGTGAGAGCTTTCAGGGAAAGTCTCCTTTTTCCAGTTTCAGCTCAAGGTAGGACTGTCAACAGAGAGAGGAGGCTGTGGCAAAAGTGGAAACATTAGCCAAGCGGAGTGACAGAGCTGGAGCTGCAGCAGGTGGGTTCTTTTTTTTTTTTTTTTTTTTTTTTTTTAAACCTTTAGACAGAGCCAGGCTAGCCATTTCCAGCTGTTGCCACTCTTTATGCTAAGCTAAGCTAACTGCGCCTGGTTACTAGCTTCGTATTTTTCACACAGACATGAGACTGATATCAAATCTAATGCAACTCTTGGCCAAAAAGTTTTTTTTTTTTTTTTTTTTTTTTTAAAAAGCTGAATGAGCACATTTTCCAAAGTGTCAAACTATTCCCTTAAACTATAGCAAACAGCACCATCTGTCCTAGATAGTCATACAGCGATATACCCAACATGTGACTCAGCTGCTGACCGACATTGTAACAAAACTTCAGACTGCTCCTTCAAGTTAACGGCAGGGAACTTGCATCCTGTCAGTGTTAAACACTCATTTTAGACTTTAAATTGTCTGTCCGCTAACATTTTTAACATCTCCTGCAGTGAAATGAGGGCTTATACATACTAAAAATCCAAAAACAAAGAGTGAAATAAATTTTAACTGAGATATACACTTGTGTGAGTAGTACAATACACCTCAAGGATAGTAAACACAAGACTCATGTGGAGAAATAAAAGTTGCAAAACCACAGAGCTCATGTCTGAGGAGGGCATTTGATTTAATCCTGGTAGTGCTCGTGTGTGTGCGCAACATGTAGTGTGTGTGTTTTTATGTGTGTATGCACTGTGTGTCATCCATGTATCCCCTATATCCTCTGTCAAACCAGGACTTTGGCCACAAGCAGAGCAGTGATGGTGGCGAAGGTCAGGCTGAGCCCGGAGGCCCCCGGCAGACCGGGCGCGGCGTTGCACAGGTCGGTGTTGCAGCACGTCTTGGTCATGGTGTAGACGGTGGTGTTGGAGCTGCTGCTGGGAAAGTTTACCTCTTTGGTGCTGTTGCAGTCGGCCTCAGCTAGACAGCCCTTCATCGTGATATTCATGAAGGAGGCTGTAGACAGACGGCAAACATACACAATCACTGTCAGGGTCCATTGTTCATTGTGTTTGTTTGAAATGGCTGTTTGGAGTTTCACACTCAGAGGAATGCGCCGATACACCTCAAGTTGTGAAGATCCTGTTACTCCAGTTTTGGTTTCGAGGTTTTAACGACAAGTAAAAGACTATAGGAAGCAACACTTAACCCTAAGCTCCCTATTTAGCATTTACAAGCAATATATTAACATTTCATAACTGGTTTGTAACACTGATGTAATTGTAGGCAGATATGAGTCATACAAGGACAGTGTATGTGACCTACTTGCATACCTGACGGTATGTGTCATAACATTTCCTTTTAAGACATTTATAATACTACAACTATTTTTTACTGTATTTAACACTCGGATCTGCTTAAAACTACATTATAGTTAAACAATTTATGAAATGTTTATATACTGCTTATAAATGGTAAAATATGGTGACGGACTATAAACATTTTTAAACCAATAACAGCAGAAATAAAAAACAGAAATAAGTGTTCACAACAGCAGCAAAATAATACAGTGTGTGTTCATCATAATGAAGAAAACCTGTCACCCTGTGCAAATGAGAGTGTTTTTAATCTAATTAATTAATTAGTACATTTCTGGACAACAATGGCGCACTCACAGAGGAACACACATTTGCCTGTAGCTAAGGCGGGGTCCCTTCTTAAAACTATTGAGACAACTAAATATGATTTGGGTGCGACGACTGATTGAATGAAGTTGATCCAGGTCTGTTCCACTGGTGTCGACAGTTGGCAGATCGTATAGACCTTCAGTCACCGTCAGTTTAATTTTTTTATTTTAGAATTCGAATTTAAAATGGAGATGTTTTTCATATGACAACTTCACATGTTTACATTTACTGTAGGCACCCAAATCTTGAAATCCAATTTGTAAATAGATTCCCTGTAAGTTGAATAAGTGCTTTGATGTATGGCTATCTACGCTGCCACACACTGGAAGAATGAATGATTTGTGATAGTGTGAAAGGAGAAATTGAGTCTGGTTTATCTACTGTAAGTGAAGATACATAGTGATTGTGATCACCATTTTTAAAAAACATATCTCAGAATGTAAAAGGCAGGTCTGTTATCTGTAACACCAGATAAATCCAACATAAAGGCACAAACATGAGTGTGTGTTTAGAGCTGCAACTGATGATTTTAATTAATCCGAGTTCCCCCAAATAACCATACCCCTCATGAGAAGGACTAAATATGTATGAACACAACATATATTTTCATCTAACAATTTTAATTAATCTTTTTCCTCTGTCCTCATGAGTGTAGAAATATTAACCTTTTAGCTATTTCACCTGTTTTTCGTGACATTTTGCTAAACATTTAAACCTCTCTGCTCACTGACTAATTAGTTTTCACACACCAACAATAAATTACAACGCATGATGTTAGTGTGTTACAACTGAGGTTGAATGGTTAACTAGTTGTGGCACACCTCGGGCCTCCCAACTGCAAAACAACCCCATGAGGTCATATTACCCCTGGTTGGGAATCATTGGCTTTAAGACTTAAATTTTATGTTGCGTTACTCAACCTTTTAATGAAAATCCTTTTACATTTGCTGGAGAGTAAAGTGATCCTGGTTTATTGGAGAGGGAATGCAACTGATGGGGATTTGTGCGAGTGTTGAAAAGCTTCTTAAAAAAAGGAGAATGTTGTCCAGTGAGATTTTTAGCCACTGAGCTCCTCACCTGCCGTCCCAACACCACTGAAGCAATGTTCTCCCTCGTCACAAGTGTCCTTTGTGGTTATGCACAGATTCCAGAAGCCGAGTTTGCATTTGTAGCACTGCAGAGCTTGGCCTGACATCGAAAGAAAGTTGGAGGGATGAGAAGGGAGGGAGGGACATACAGAAGGAGGAAGAAAAGAACAGGAGAATTAGTGATAAAAAAAGGTTTACAGCAGTTTATACCTGGTATAATTATGTGTTCATTCCACCAAGCTTTTTCTCATGTTTGTTTGGTATGGAGGACTGTTTCAGTTCCATGATTAAGTCTGGCTTTTAAAGCAGTCATACATGTTGATTATGAGATATAAAGTCAGTGACCATGGATGAAACAATTGACCCGATCCATAGCACAGAAGAGGTTTTGGTCGAGGTCATGCCATCGCTTGTTTCATTGAATTCATCGCAGTTTTCATTCAAACACTTTTAAACTTTCCCTGAAACTGTTACTTATAAAAGTTATTAGTGACTTACTGTTTTATTTTGTAATTCTACGACTGCCACTTCTCTCTAACCTTGTGATTAAAATGACCAGAAAACTGAACAGAACGGCCCAGTTATAAATCCAAACTGATCTAAGTACAGAGGTTCTTGCATGTATAGATTGTAAAACACTATGGGACAAATTTTGAGCTATATAAATAAAACTTGAGCAGTGTACCCGTTTCCTTTATCAGCTGCGACTAGTTTCTAGAAACAGCAAACTAACTGCAGACTACAGATAATAGTACCCTGTGTGGAACTCGGTTTAGAGCCAAGGTATGTTGACAAAAGCCTTGTCTTGCAGATAACAGGTCTAGAAGGTCATCAACTCAGGCTATTCAAATAGAGTGAGCTCACATGGAAGAAGCGGGTTCTGAACCACTGCACTGCATTCAGCATGAAGGGATAAATGTGAAGCGCCTCACAAAATAAAATACGGTAAGCAGTGAATAAAATTCAGTAATTAAAACTGCACCTGCAGAATTACTGGAGATAAAATGGCTGATGCAGTACATGTTAAGTTTTGTCAGTGGGCTGAGCAAACATTCATGAAGTCACAGACAGCATCTATTAAATTTGCTCTCTCAGATCTATCAGAGGAACGTGAGCACATCAAATATAGACCTGTGAACTTTATTACTCTAAACTCAAAGTAAAAGTGAAGTAAATCTCCCTGCCTATTTTTCTTTTTGCAAATCCTCTTATTTCCTTTTAAATTGCTCACAACAGAAAAAAAAAAAAAACTCAGTTACTTAAGGTCGTCATAAAAAGACCCCTCGAAACAGTAACACCAGATGGAAAACCAGATTTGTTTTCTAACAGATTTAAGACAAGCCTGAAGTGGAGTGGCCACTGCAGTGAGTCTGTGACATAGTGCTGTGGAGGGAGGGAAGATAGTTAGCAGCTGAAGTGAACCCTGCTGGAGCTATCCTCAGAAACCAGTCGCTCCAGTTTCATCGTGCCGTGACTGGAACTGTTGGATAAAGTTCACACTAATCACACTGAAGTCACAAACATGCTTGTTAGTTATTGTGTCTGCACAGTATGTACTTGAGTATTTTAAAAAGGGAATCTGAAGTCTAAAACAAAATTCATATACACTACTTCTGATGCATTGTAGTTTTGTGCATTTGAACCAAATCATCCCAAGTAATGAAGACTAAGACTGAAATGCAATATAAATGATACTGAAACTAGCATTAAATCGCAGTCTGAACTGCCTCTGCATCATCTGATCACCAATAGTTTTAGTTCTAAGATAATTAGCCAAGTAAGTTTAGTTGAATTCTCAAATGGTCCACTTTGCATGCAGGAATAAAGAAAAACAAACAAAACAAACACCCCCAAAAAATTGGCTCATTTTAATATGGCCCTTTAAAATAATGAATAATTTCATATGCAATATTTACATCTCTCACACTACATTAAAAAAAACATGTAAAACAATTACTGGAGATAAATATTTAATGGCCAATTAAATATCCAACTCTAGTATTTTACAGAAAGAAGATATATTTTTTACAGCGTTACTGCTGTATCATCATCATGTTTCTTAAATTTCACTTTTTCTACCACTAACTGGAGGATTTGACTTTCACCAGGTAAACCTATACGATATTGTGAGACGGCCCCGATTTCAAATCACAATCTGGCAGGATAATCCATTTCTTTACCACAGAGGTGAAAACACACCCATACCATTGTACACAACCCCACACCCTGTCATGCAGGTTTCGGTTACACCCAGGTAGAACTTTAGAGACTTTTGACAGTGCATCCTTTCTTATTGCCTACTTATATATATAATCACTATAATACGTTCTGGCCTTAAGTCAAACAAAGATTTCTTTATCCGGGAGACAAAATGACTTTTCTGAAAACAAGCCACCAAAAAAAAAAACAACACCTTTGATGACCCTGTGTACTAAAGTAACAAACCATAATATGACAATCACACAAAAAATATTGCAGAGTGACTCCCATGCTGTCACACCTTGCAGCAACTAAGCACATTGCAATGCTGACTGGCATGTTACACATCATATTTTCTGGTCCAACTTGATTCTTCAGGCTATTGACTCATCCTGTTTATAAAAACAACACGCATAAATCGGTGTTGCTTAGGACATGTTTTTTTCACCAGCATTTAAGCACAAGAATTCTTTGTCAAGGTCATGTGAGGATTACTGAACAGGCCTAGAGCCAGAGCCTCAGTGTGAGATGACTATTATTTCTGATTGGACAGTAAATCAAGCAACTACGACAAAGACGCATAAACAAACTTTAATCAGGCGCAAAATAAAAACAAAAGCGACACTTACCACAGACTCAGAATTTATGTTCGAGTGTATTGCTGTTATGCTAGAGGTGTGTGGGGAATCTTGTACATGTCTGTGCCCAGGGGTGCACTGTCTCATAACCCAACTATGGCCAAGGTGTGGCGAGTCTGATGCAGTCTGGATGTGAAGTCACATGGGAACAGTAAAACTAATGATGTTCAATTACAGCAGACTGTTTGTTCACTGCAGCAGAAGTGTCTCAACACATAATTGGTTGCGTCTTCACCTCTTACGATTGTAACAAAACATCTACACAGCAGCATGTTTCCTTAAAGAACAGACTCTGGGTAAAAGAGGCAAAGTATATATTAGGGATGTGTGCGATTACTCGACTATCTGCACCAAAGTCAAACTAATTATTAATATTTTATGGTTGTCTGTTTCATCTGAAATGTCACGCACTAGCCCGCCACTAGCTGGGGCTGCAGCGGATGTTGTAAACAAGCAAGGTGGGACAGACGACATCTAGTAAAACCAGCAGTTCTGATTTAGAGGTTGTATGTTCGCTGCCAGATTAAACTGGCATATAGCCAGTCGAACAGAGGAATATGTAACCACATTCAGCACAAACATGGAAGCCAAGACGGCTACTGGTGATGCTTTTTCGTACTAGTCGACTAATCTAAATTTAAATTTCTGTTTAAGTGACAGGGAAACTAATCATAAGGAACATCCATAGCATATATCTATACAATAACAGGTGGAAAAATTCACTTTTGAAAGACACAGTAGCTAGAGGAGACTGGTGCGCAAGAAGCAACGCTGCATATTTGCAGGATACAATTTATCACGATACAGGTGACTGCTCAAATATCAGGTGATATATTTGTCAGTCAGTGAAAGAAAAAATTCTTTCCTCATCACAGGAAAGATTCTTCTCTTGTGATGTACTTTTAATATTACATCAGTCCCCTAACACCAATGTTATCACAGGTGCACAAAGAAGGAAATACCTGAGCAAACGCAGCCACTGATTTTCAGAGGGGGAAGTCCCGACTACTGAAAATTGTCTTTAAAGTGTTGGAGTCACCACCACTCATCCTTTATTTTCACTCAAGCTGACAGGTTATCAGGTTCACCTAGCGAAAAGTAATGCAGTCTTATCCTGCAATAAATCTTATCTGCACAAGGCTTATAATGTTCAGATAAAATTTTGTCATCTCATTTTATACATACATACACATTTTATAATTTGATCAAACTGTAAAACCTGTATCTAGAGCTGTCAATCAAATGTATTTGAGTGTATTTTCAACTCAAATTTAGTGGAGTAGAAGAAAATCAAAATACTGTACAGTACAAGTACTTAAAACTATTCAACAGTATTTGAATTTGGTTATCTGCCCTAAGAAAAACAGAGAAAGACAAACTACAGGAACATTTTTCACAAATACTAATTCTGCATTAGCTTTGTGTAGGGCTGTTAGGTGTATTTAAAATTCATTTACAGGATTATATGTAGAAATACCATGATCAGTAAGAAATCTAACATTAAGAGATGGCACCAATTAAAAAAATAATAATAAAAAAATTAGTAAAGCAGTGGTAAAATGATTAAAAAGTCACTTTTGAGCAGTGAGTCGCTCTGCCTGAAACTGAGCCAAAACCACCAATTCAGCTGGAATAAAAAAAGTGCTGTCAGACTCCATTTTGATAGCAAGGAACAGGTTTGAACTCCCAGGTGTGGCACATTACTATCCCTCAATGTGCAGTGTCAGCTTTATACTGCCCTCTACTGCTCATTCACTGAAACTACAGATCATAGAGCACCAGCCCTTCAATTTTCTACTGCAATGACATGTTGACAAACCAAAAACCAGAAGGAAAAACAAGAAGAGGGAAGCTAACGGTTGTCATAACAAAATAAATTCCTGTTAAATCAAATACTAAGGAACAACAAAATAATAAAAGTGATTTTATAAGAAGTACACATGGAATTAGATGCAGTGTTTTCTCCTGTAAATCAGTTCTTTTGGAGGAGCTGGTAACTAAGAGTTTGTCCTGTCTGTGGTTAAAGTTAAGTGTCGTTTCTAGTCACCGCTTTGTCATGAATTCAACATGAGTGTATCCATGTGTGACAAACAGAAACGCATGAAAAACAGTAAAGAGTGACTCAGTCCAGCCTCCCACAAGCTGAAAACTTCTTTTACAGACCCATTTCAGCAAAAAAGGCTCGGTGTTACATAGCTTTGTGTTTCAGCTCACTGTGGGAAAATGGGAGCAACTGGAAAGAAAAACAGTGAATAACTTGAGCTAAAATTAAACTCACAATGTGAGTCATGTGCTACAACACCATCCCACTGTGCACACAAAGTTGAAATGTGACAGCAGGACATTAAATGAATATGCAAACAAGTTTATGTAATATGAGGGTAAATATGCTAAGACAGCACTCAACGCTTCATCTGAATAGGGGATAATTATCTTCCTTGAACTATACAACATCAGGAAAAGTAAAGATAAATACGCTCGGGTGGGTCTGATGTGTTGTGCAAATATATTCTTCGTGTGCATTTGGATGTAAAGTAGATTCTCACTCACAATGGCAACATCCTTGAAGGGATTAACCAGGCTCATGGGAAGAATAGTCAGATGACATGTTTTGGGGCGGTAACATTTTTGATTACCCTCTTGTGAATTGATTTTTACAGATTAATAAAACAAACCCTAAACGTGCGAGAAAGAAACTGACATAGGAGTTATAATAGTCAAAAACCAAAACTTGTAATCAAATCTACACAGAGGAGTGGACTTTAAATAACATCTTTTTTTTTTTTCCCCCTTCTAAAAAAACAGCCCTGCCTTCAGAAAATGTTAACTCTGGTGTCAGTTGTGAATTTTAAGAGCTGCAGGTAGAAAGGACATTAATAGAGCCAGAAATACCTTGAGTGATTAACTGATGAGTGTCTTGTACAATTTTTCTCCACAAGACTAACAGGACAAGTTTGCATAAGTATGAGAAAGTTGGATCTTGTATTTCATACCAGTATGTCCATTTATTTAATGTAAAACTCTTATTTTTTGCAGAGAATTCCTGTGCTCACTCATAAAGGGAGTTTTAAAAACCTCAGTATGTAATTATCTCCATTTGTGAATCACTCTTCTGTCACAAACAACGATTTGAGTAAAGGACTTGCGGGTCAACATTATCACCTTAACGTGTATAAAAAGGAAGCCATGACCGGAAAATAGTTCCCTCTAGAGAGGGTGTGGTTTGAAACAGGAGACCAAAACAACAGAGGTGAGGGGACCCTGAGGACAAAAATCAACTACAATAGCTTAAAAACACAATAGCAGGGGACGCAATGTCCCTGCCCATTCTGCAGACGCTCTACAGAAGTGGAATTTGAGACTTGGGCACAGCCTCCACTGTTACAAGGTGAGGAATTTCTCATGGCTGGCAGGTTTGGACATGATTCAGTCTGGAAAAAAAGAACCTTCTTGTACCACAAACAGACTGCCTCACCCCAACCTGTAATAACAGCATTAGAGTCAAGCCTGGGATGTGCTGGAAAACTCTGCCTCCAATTCGTTCATCTGTGGGAACCAGTCAAAATCATCCTGTGCTCTGTTGAATCTTACATGGTAAATCTGTTGGTTGGAGTCCTTTTCTTATAAAAAAAAAAAAAAAAAAAATGTTGGGGAAATGCAAAAAATGCCCATTATGTTTTTTCTGGAGTCCAAGTCCATGCTGGTGACAGTCCAAAAGTCAAAATATTCAGTTTGCTGTCAGATAAGATAAGAAAACCAGCAAATCCTCCCATGTTATAGATTAAATCAGAGACTAATTGGCATTTTTGCTTGAAAAATTATTGGAATGGTTAATCAATTATCATGATAAGTAGTTTTCTGTCAGCCAAATAAAAGAGTATGGACTAATCAACTTCTTTTTGCCATTTTAACAGTTTATCCATCCCTTTATCTTTCTATTTCAACTGTTTATTTTTAGCTAACCATTTCAACTATTTTAATCGTTTATCCAGAACTTTTAGCTAACAACCATTTCAACTGTTTTTTGTAACTTCTTGCTATTGTGGCAGTTTGTTAGCTAACATTAACTACCAATTGTTTATCCATTACTTTTAGCTAACAACCATTTTCATTTCAAAAAGGTTTTATTTCTTAAACTGAATCACACCCCATAAAAATGATACCATGATATGACAACAATCGTTTGCAACATTATGCTAAACAACTGGAGGTACTTTTTGTTTACTGGTCCTTCGCTGCAGGATATAATTCACCACAAAGCTGCCCACTTATTTGGCTGCTGATATGAAAACACAGTCTGTATACAAGGTGAACACACCCAGTCAGACAGCCCCAAGCTCCGTGCCCTCCCAACAATGTCCCACCGAGTAAAACATGACACACACTTCCCAAACACCCCCCACCCCCCAAAGAAAGTCAAATATTGAAGTTTTAACGCCCTGCAAAAATATTTTGACATTTCGAATCTGTGTTGCCAAGAAAAGAGACGTCAAGAGGAACTTAAAAATAAAAACTAGTTCATGGAAAATATAAAAAGGTCCATACAGAAAGCAAAGAGCTCGAAATGTAACTGTATCCAACCATTTAAAACTTGCAGAATAGAGAAGCCAATTCTAAATATATCAGCACTCTAGAAACTGTGGTGGTATTTTTAAGGGAAAACAACCACAGTAAAATACAGACATGCCAAACTTCATGCAAAAAAACGTAGATTTAGTCGGGGGAAAGATATTGTACGCTCTCTGTGAAATATAAAGCCGTCCATTTTAATAAATAGTTTCAGGTGGTAAGCTTTGCAAGTGAGGTGCTTTACAATAAAGAAAAAAAATGTATATATTTTAATGAATAAATCATAATTTAGAGTTTTATCTTACCGACAGCAAAGCAGAATCCGACTGCAAAAAGTTGAAGAATAATTCTGTTCATCTTGGAAAAAGGAAGGTAAGATTGCAAACTTGACTTTCAGGAGATGCTGCCCGTTTTCCTGTGAGAACTCAGACCGTTACAAAGTTGATCAAACAAAAAAAAAATTTTCCGCCATTGCTGTATTTATAATCTTCCACCTCCCACCAAACGTCACCGTTATCCAATCAGAGGAGGTCTTGTTGGGCATCCACCCAGGTTTGTTTTTTTTTTTCAATCTCTCCCACCTGAGCGCCACCCCACAGGCACACAGCTGGGGGTTATTAGCTTCTAGCAGGGAATTGAACTGTGGGAAAGATGGGGAAATGGGGAATTGTAGTGTTTGTTTGGTGCTCAAAGGTGATTTTATGGTGACGTTGTCGTGTTTAACCCTTCCTGTCACATTATTATCATATTGCATGTATGGATTTATAGTGTTTTGGTGGTGCGTAAAAGTGACTTATATGATGCATTATGACCTCATTTAATCAGTGGTGGAAAGTAAAGTACATTTATTCGAGGTACTTGTGCTTTATTTCCATTTTATGCTGCTTTACACTTGTACTCCACTACATTCATTTGACAGGTGTAGTTAGTTGAACACTTGCTAAACACATTATATACAACACACTGTTAAAGATTAAACCAGTGGGTCCCAACCTTTTTGGCTTGTGACCTCATACAAAAAAAAGCATTACTGTATTGGTAGTTTGTCTAAAGTTCCAGATGTGAATACTTCTCCCACCACTGATTTTGTGACTTTACAAAGATCCTGTAGTGTGCCATCTCACATCTGGTAGGAAACTATCAGTTGCTGGGATGCTTGTATACTAACTGCACATCCACTGTGAAAAACATAGTTTGATTATTTCAAATTTTCCAAACGTGATTGATCAAACATTCCTTAAGAGTTAAGAAAAAACATAATAAATAAACGATTAAAAAGGCGTTAGATTATTAAAGTGAAAACAAAGGTATTTTTTACCTCATGCGAGTTTGATTTGATTTCCTTATGGATCTACAAATCACAGCTATTGAATGGATATGTTAAAATCAGAACAAATATTTCTAAAATTGTCTAAATGTACATATATACAGTCATGGCCGAAATGATTAGAACACCTGACAGATGGTACTCCGTGCCTCGCCAGAATGTTGCGGTATACTTTCTTATCCATGATGCCATCAATTTTCACTAAGTCACCTGTTCCTGAGGCTGAAATGGCGCCCCACACCATAATACTGCCCCCTCCGTGTTTAACTGTTGTTCTCTCCCCGTCCCTCCGTCGAACATACACTCTTCGCTTGTTGCCAAACTGTTCAAACTTGGACTCATCAGTCCACAACACTTTACACCAATCTTCCTTTGTCCATTTCTTGTGTTCTTTTTCAAATTTCAGGCGATTCACTCTATTTTTCTCTTTCAGTAATGGTTTCTTTGCTGCTATTCTGCCAACAAGTCTTTCTTCTCCCAGTTTCCCACGCACAGTTCTTGAAGACACTGCTGCACCATTAGTCGTGGTGGTGTTGATCTCGTCACGCAGTTCTCGTGAGATCTTTCTTCGATCCTTAAGATTGAGAATTTTGAGATGCCTCACTTGTCTGTCTGAAAGTTTATTTTTTCTACCCCTTTCGGTTCTGATGTGAATTGGTGGCATCATGGCGGTCTGAAGTGTACTTTACAGCGCTTGGACTGCATCTCAAGTCCTCGGCTATGCGGCGGTAACTCCAGCCAGCATCAAAACGGGCCTTTATTCGAACCCGTTGCTCACTCGTTAACTCTTTCTTCACGTTAGCCATGTTCAAGGAGCAACATGTGCTTCAAGACTACTTCCAGAGGCTTTGAGTTTATACCAATTGGTGGTGTGGCCTCAGTGACAAAACCCTGATGTTACCAATCACTTAATCAGCAGTATAGGCCTTGTACGTTCAAAAGAATCACACAGCTGTGTCCTAAGGCTCTTGTATCACCATCAATTTAACCACGATCACACCTGACGATGATTACACAAGTAATTTGGCTTCTTCTGTGAAGGAACATGATTGTGTGACACTGATAGTGAAATAGGCCTAGCTTGTTTTTTGTAAGGAAAATGACCTAAATCTCCTTATGATGGCTGTATTCTATGGTTTATAGAGCGTAATGATGACTTTGTAGATATTTTATTTGTTTTATGGGTATTTTAATGGCCAATTCAACAAAAGCAACTGAAACCTATTAAATATGCCAAGTGTTCTAATAATTTTGGCCACTACTGTATATATATACATACATATTTACATTATTGCAAACCAGACCAAAAAAAAAAAAAAAATAGCTACAGGAGTACACCTAAATACAACAAAAAAGACTGATGCCTGAAGTAAAAGTTGAAATTTTGGAGACGAACAGCAAACAAATCACATCGATAATCATCATGACACCAGATCTATATCAAAATTAGGAAAGAATGAAGAACTTTTTACTGAGAATTTTTATTATCTATTTTTAGAAAAGGACAGTCACAGTGATATAACTGACCTCATTAAGATAATTACTGTTTGTCCTCGTGGTGGAGTTACGCACCACACCTCTTTGCTCAAAGTGATTCAGGTAAAAGGCCACACATCTCCAGGCCAATAATGTTCTCCAAAGGATTTACTGTTTGTCTAAAGTCTCCTAAGAGAAAGGTTAAAGATGGCTAAATAAACAAATTAACAAATGAAAAGTGAACGTGTGAGTGCAAGTCAGGTCAGTGAAGTTTAAACTGGGCAGTTTTAAAGGGGGAAATTTGTCTGGAAAGTTTATTGTGACACTGTAGACCTGCCTTTCCCTTTGCTCCATAATAAACTAAACTGTTGGAGAAGAGCCCATTCTGTTCCTCCAGAGCGACTGCACAGAGCTCAGCTGTGATGTGTCTGTCTCTTCTTTCTTAGAGCACAACAGGGTAAATGGACTTGCTCTTATATAGCACTTTTCTAGTCTCACTGGCCATTCAAAGTGCTTTACAATACTTGCCACATTCACCCATCGCATTCATACACTGATGGAACAGCCATCACCGACCTTCTAATTAGTGGATGACCCGCTCTACCTCCTGAGCCGCAGTCGCCCAACATACAGTGAGGCAACATTTGGTCATCGTGTTGGTTTCCCGACGGGTCATATCATAAAGTGTAATCTCATGTTTGTCTTGTTCCATTAAAAAAAACATTGACTTTTTGCCTCCACTGCCCGTTATCCACGTCCTCTGTGTAGTCAGGTTCATTCTTGGTTTTTATAGCTTCTACATCAGTTATTTAAAAGAAAGGTCACAAAGAGCAGAAATAAAAGAAATTCGAAGAAGTAACAGGCACATTATCCTTCAAAAAAAAAAACATCAATCTAAGACAGTGAGCCAAACTTAGTCAGTACATTCACTGATGCCCAGTGACACAACTGTCTATGTCAAACAGAAGTGGGAGAAAGAATCGGGCCTGGACATATCTGAGGATGATCGGACTGATATACAGTATGGGAAAGCCGGACTAAGAACACCAACATCCAGGTCTTGTAGAGAGCTCTGCTAGAGGAACACAATTAGTTATTTTGTCACTCAAAATTTATTCAAAAGGTTTGAGAGGAACAGGATGAATGCTGGAGGCATCTGACCCATTTTTTTATATGGGTCAGTGGTTCCCAACATGGTGTTAGATAACTCCTAAGAGGGTCTCAAGATAAATCTGAGGGGTCATTAGTTGATTATCAGAGCAGGAAAACAGAAAAATATGTTATATATTATGTTATGTTAAATATTATGTTTTATTCATCTTGTCATTCTTTTTGCTTGTGAATTAATGGATCATTTTATATATATATATATTCATATTCATCCATGAAAAGCATTAAAATTATCTGGACGGAAAAAAAATATTTTGAACACTAGCAGATATAGCTTTGTTTGTCAGGGGCTACAAGCCAAAATACGGGAAACCACAGATGAAGAGAAACAATGAATGGACCATCACCTTTCATCATCCTCTTCTTCTGTGCTTCCTGTTAGTGTGATCAGCTTAAACCCAAACCAACTCACTTATGTAACAAAACTACACAAAAGAACACACCGTAACGGATCTAAGGTTTGGCATTAACACACACACACACACACACACACACACACACACACACACACACAGTCAACTCCACAGTGCAGGTCCTTAATATTCTGAGTTATAATTTACGCCACCTGACAAACAAGTATGTGTGAGCTGACTGGAAGCAATAATAGGCGGGTTTCCCTCGAGGCTGTACTTCAGTGCTCCTGCAACTGAAGCCACAATACATTTACAAAATCACAGACACCTGAACAGTGTAATGCATCTGACTCCGTCTGCGCAAAAAGCATGATTTAAATATATGGTAATTTCCAGGCAGTTTGTCTTTTAAAAAGACGAGAGGTGTTCAGGACACTATTGATATATGTATATAATGGACTGATTTGTAAATAAAAAAGTATTATCTAATCTGAGGGAGGATGGTTTCTCTTAGTGCCTCCGCTCATTGTTAGCATCATAAACAAGACCAAGTTTCTTGGAGAGGTAAAATTATTCGCACAAGCAAGTCTCATCTCGCCCAGCGTTTGTCCACGAGCCATTTTCTGCGTCTTTTTGTCTCCAAGTGTCTGCAAACAAACCTGGGGAGAGACGACAAAGGCATCTAGTGAATGACTGACTATAGACGAATCACGGGGGAAGCATTAAGGTTTCCACAGTTTGTGTGTCCACATCAGTCACAATGGTAGGCGCTTGTGGTTGAGTCGGCATGTTTGTTGTCTCCATGTGAGCTGTTCAATGATTATCTCTGAAAGTGACTTTAAAAGGGGGGCATGCTTTGGTTTCCTGCTGGAGGGGGCAACAGTTATGAAATGGCATCTATGGAGTCATCGTTTTGAAATACTTTGCTGAAAGAGGAGGCTGTTTGAGCCTGGTGAAATGCCTCTATTGTGTCGCCCACAGATCCTCTGTGTTTCTCAACTGCTGTCACTCTGAAAGAGGGTGTGTGGGAGAAACCGGCCAAACTAATCCTTATTCTATCAGTCACTGCAATGATGCCTAAGTCAGTAGGAAAATCCAGTGGGAAAGGAGGAACAAAAGTAGAAAGGTAGAAATATTAAAACAAACATTGCCAAGAAAAAATGGACATCTACATGTCTTGTTGTTTTACAACACTGTATCAGAGAAGACTGACTGCGGCTTTATTAAATCTAAGAGGGAAGATCAAAGTAGAAAACCACTACCTCTGCAAACATGATGTGAATTGTGCTTCTACTCTTAGATTCAGATGAATGTTATCTCCCTTGTTTATTATTTAGCACGTACACATTTATTTTTGTCAGTTTTCATTAATGCAAAAATCTAATTACTTGTGCACTAATCCCTTTGTTTTTATTCCTTTATTTATTTTTCTTTCATTTATTCACCTTGGATAATGTTTAAATCCCAAGGACTATCCTTATACCATCATATCATGTTTTTACAAATGTGAATGTACATTAATACAATTTTGTAATTCTTTTCTATTATGAAAACGAGCAGTGGTACGACAAGTCATTGTATGTTCGATTTTCTTTGGCTCAATAAAGCATATTTGAAACACGACTGACTGTGCCTTTCTTTTTTCTTTTTTTTTTTTACACTAATGAAAACAAAAAACTTTTAACTGTCAAATAGAACCAGATCTCCACAAAGTGACATATCTAAATCACCACTGGTGCTATCAGTCGGTTTTTAGAAGTCACATGATTAGTTAAATGGAGATCACCTGTGTGCAGACAAATCATATTACAGATATTTCAGTTTGGACCAAAGAGGTGGGACGGCCGACCGTCAGGGAGTGACTGCCATCAATAGAGCCGTGCTGCTGGTGTGGCTAAAAACAAACATCTCATCTGGGTTACAGTTTGCCTGAAGGCACATAGGCGACTCTGAGGTCAGCTACAAGAAGCTTTTCATTTGTGTTCTGATGAGACTTATAGAGCTGGTTCACCAAACACTGCACATCATCAGGTTGCAGCATTCCTAGCGCGGAGCCTGGTGGTGGCGGCAGCAGCATCAGCCTTTGTGGAGGCCTTGGAAAAGTAGTGGAGTGTAGAATGAAGGCAACAAAATACTGGGAGATCCTGCAGCCGAACCTGGAGTCATCTGCGAGTTTGTTCTCAGCAAGATATGTTAACCAAATCGTAAAGCCGCGGCTACACAGACAGAAGAACGGGGAAATCCTACCTGCTATCTATCACCTTCAACCTGTCCTGTCAAATTAGTGCTTTCATCGATCTCTACCAGAATTTGTACCACTCTTGTCAACCTCAGCACAGTTTGAAGCATCACATGTGGAGAGTGAAGCCTCTAAAAAAGAAGCAGATTTTCTCTCACCAATCTGTATTTGGGAGGATGTTTTTGTATGTGGTCTCAGTCTCTGTGGCTGGCACATTTCTTTAATAGTTAAATCTGTTGCACAGAGGCATCCCAACAAAGATCTCTAAGGGGAAAATGGTGCAATGCTCCCTCTGGGTGTGGCAAAGCACAGGCTGAACATTTCACACTACAGATTGAACCGACAAGATTATTACTCTGGATAAACTGTCACAACTGCTTTCTTGCCATATCTTTTTTTTTTCCTCTTTCCAGCCCAACATACAGATGATGTTGATTACTCAGCTGACCATTAGAGGAAGATGGTCTGCTCTCCTACAAGGTTTGGATTTCAGGTTTTACTCATCAACTGTAAAAATGGGTGATTCCTCTTCACAAAGTTAGGAGGGAGTTGCCAAAATAAGGGGAGGAGGTGAAGGAGGATAAGGGCAGGCCCCGAGCTGTGGTTTGAGGTTATCCTGAGTCATGAAGGAACCTCCTCTTGCTTCTCTTATTCTCCCTCTGGAAAAATTGACAGGGCATGGCCACATGAAGACAACTCGATCCTGCCAGTCATTTTTCCAAAGACAGCTTCTGTGCAGAGGGGAAAAACTGTTTTTATGAGTCATACGAAAAGAAGCCATACCATAGTGTGTCCTGCTGTTTGAGTCACACGGTGTTTTGTGTTTCTAGGCTAAAACTGGATGCGGCTGAAGCATTTATATTATTAAATTCAAGATGCATTTTGTAATTTCCCCTCTGACTTTTTTCTTTTATCAAATGCCTACTGTCAAAACTTAATTTAAAAATAATTGCAGATGCATGACCGAACTCTTATGATTTTGAATGGGGACTTAAGTGGTATATAATTGTTTTTGTGCGTTTTTGTGCATGTTTGCTCACCAATGTTGTTACTCAGAGTCATGTGAAATGTCGCTGCAGCCACACCCAGAAGCCAGACGGCCATCATTCCTTCTGTCACCACATTAAATCTTCCTACAAGCTCAAAAGCAAATGTACACCAAGAATGCAGATACAATAGTGTTGTTTTGTTGTTGATGTTGCTTTGTTAGATCATTTTTTTGTATTAAAGATTTAAATAGCAATAGTTATATGTAGAAAAGAGCTATTAAAAAGTACCATGCTCTCTACTGACACCGTGTGGCAGGAGCACAGAACTGCAAATTTAAGGAAATAAAAGGACAAAGGAGTATGAAAAGAAAATAGAAGTTTATTGAGAATTCTGAATCCTGCTCACCCTTCCACAGTAGCAGAAAGACAACAACAACAGAAACATTAGTTAAAATCTGGACACATAAATACCGTTTCTCTTGTATCATAGAATCAGAAAAGAACAATCTATTCCAGTCACACAAAAGTAAAGAGGAGAGGAAGTGAAGGGAAGGGCATCTGAGTATCTGCCCCACTGTTTCAGAAACAAAAAGTAGCGGCTGGTGATCTGTCTCTAAAACTGAACATAAATGATGAGACGGCTATGGAGAGACACCAGGAGGATGGATCAGTGCAGTGGTGGAGTGAGCTGAAGGATTCAGATTGTCTAAATTCCTCTTTCTCTGAGTCTCCTGCTTGATCTTTATAGGAAAAGTTTGACATTTTGAGTAAGATTGGCTCTAAGCAGAGAGCTTGATGTGAATAATGATACCACTCTCACGTCTGTTAAATGTGAAACTACAACCAGCAGCTGGTTAGCTTGATATAGCTTAGCATAAAGACTGGAAACAGGGCAAAACTGCTAGCCTAGTTGTGTCCAACAGTAAAATCCACCTTACCAACACCTCTATAGGGGGTTATGTTGAGGATTATTTCTTCGCTGGGACCAATCATTTTCTGAAGGCAACTCTAGTTGCAGAGCAACAACTAACTGGACCAAACCTCTCCTAAACGGTGATTTGCTGTTTTTACACCTTGGTTTTTGTAGGAATTAAATTGTAGAAATATAACCAACACGCTTCAGCTCCTGCCAACACCTGTAAAACTCACTATTTAACGCTCATTTGTTCACTTTATACGAAGTGTAAAAACAGCATGGTGTTACAGTTATGTTCTGCCCTTAGCTTGGACCAGTAACATTCTGGAACACTGGTTGCCTAGCAACTCCTAACTGGCTCATAACTCACTCGTAAAATGGCAACTGGACATTTTTACACTTCGGTTTTTGTACGAATTAAATGACGTAACATGTTTAGTGAGATGAAGCCAGCACCCCTGAAGCTCACAAACTGACATGGTTTTATCTTAGTTGTTGAAAATTTACAAAAACCAACACATTGTGGTGTTAATGTTGTGTCGGAGTTACAACTGATTGCCTAGCAACTGCTCACCTGCACACAGCCGTTTGACGTCATTACACTTAGTCTGTTGGGTGGGTTAAAGACCATCTTGTTATGGTATCAACACAACATGTTGACATTCCAACCCATGAGCACACAGTAGTCATTGCTGTATTATTACATGGGCACTCAGTAGTCATAGGTCGGCCCTGTCCAATCTTTCACCTTGGCTTTCATTTTGATCTAAACTACATACCTGTAAAGTTTCGTGACTGCACATCACGGCTGTGATGCATCAAACTTACAAAAATCTGATCACAGACAAACAAATACCGACAAAAGTAGTAAAAACCATCCCTGTGGTAGCTCCGACTACAGCAGGTGTGTCCTAGACGACATTTTGCCATGATGATACACTAGGTGAAATACCAGCCCTCGCGGTTGCAGCTGGTCCATATAAAGTGTTCTGGTGGGAGGATATTCTAACTGCTCGACAAAACCTTTTCCAGTCTAAGCAACTTGCAGTAGCTTCACATTTACCAAATAGATGTAAGTGATACCAATCCTTTCATCCAACTCTCTGCAAGAATAAACATATACCCCAAAATGTCAAACTATTCCTTTAGGGGAGATGAAGCTACGAGGGAAGGGATGGTAACAATAGAAACGCACATACGCCTGCTGCTCTGGAGGGGGGGGAAAAAAATGCAGCACAGGTTATATTCTCACTTCGGTACCAATACAGACAGTTGTTTGACACACGCACAGACAGCTGGAGAAATGACACAGGCTAAGTACAAGTGCCTGAACTATTCAAAAAGTCATGTTAGTTTTATCTAGTTCTACTCTACCTCCTCTAACAGCAGAAAGAAAAAAGAAGAAAAAAAAAAAAATCTATTTTTGCTCGTGCCTCTCAATCTGGATGTTTTCTCCACATCTTAAGGCAAATTTAACAGAATGCTTTGTGCACCAACACCACAAAACATCAGACAAACCAAATTTTACAAACAACTGTTAAAGAAAAACACCCACTGCCACTGTCCAAACTGTCTCCGGGAGTGCTGGCCTGAGTGTACATGCAGTGGGGGCTAATGGGGAGAGGAGGCTTCAAATGATGGAGGGTTTACCACCACCCTTTACCAAACTGTGCCAAATACAGAACAAACACAGAGTCAGAGATGAAAACTGACTCAGCCATTGCACTTTTTTCAGCTTTCCATCTAAAAGCTCTGAACACAAAAACTCTTTCTATAGGGAAAAGTTCCCTGCAGTGTCAACCAGCGATATCATTTTCTCATCAGTGTGCTGTATTGTGAGTGAACAGGTGCTGCAGTGTGGAGCCCCATGTAATGTTCAGCTTCCTCTTACTTCACCTCCTGTTTTTGGCACTGCTGAGTTTGGTAAGGTACGTGTATGGAATCCCAAGTCTGTTGCTGCATTTATACATTTTTGTGTGTGTGTGTGTGTGTGTGTGTGTGTGTGTGTGTGTGTGTGTGTGTGTGTGTGTGTGTGTGTGTGTGTGTGTGTGATTAAGATCATGGCTGTGCATTTTTATGTCTCACTCACACTCAAAAATCTTTACACTTTGTTTTCATTTGTCCTAATCTAAACCAAAATAATACAGTCTTCAGGGTGGGAAGGGGACATCTGAAGAGATTTGTAAAATGCAGGTGACCCCTGCCCTGCTGACAATAATTCTTTCCTGTGTTCTCTCTCTCTCTCTCTCTATGAATCTTCCTCCTCCTCCTTCCTGGATGCTCTAGCGGATGGCCTTAACAGGGCTCTTGAAGCTGGAGGCAGCTTGCAGCTGCAGCTGGTAGGCCATGGGGTGGATCTTGAACCCATACAGCCTGGAGTGAGAAGAACAAGACAAACATCTCTGAGTATTTCTTTTAGCCACTGTTTTGTTGGTTAACAAATGCATGTGACATTTTCTGCCGCAAACAGAAGACACAATAGAATGAAATGTGATGTGTGACAAAAAACAGACAAGAGTAGATCAATTAGAAATCTTCCAATATTAAACCATTAAATATGTCTAATAATATCATTTTATCAGTCTAAATCAAAAGTTGGGGTTGGAATAAAGAAAAGTAGGCAACCCACTCTGAGACAGAGGACTTGCATCTTTCCTTTCTGTAACTTTTCAAAACCAACAAACCCGACATTCGCACCCACTTCACTGTGCCGAACTTCTCTCTCAAGCTCTCGTTACATCCGATACCCAATTACTTTTCATATGAACAACTGACTATGAATGTCTTACAGGACAGCCTTTCTGAAAATGTGTGCTGTTATGCTTGTATCTAAATGACATTGTGTCCCGCCCCCCCCCCCTTTATGAGAGCTGGCTTTTCACTCTATCTTCAAGTGAAGCCATTTGAAATACTTTTGATTTCTGACGTGATCCAACAGCACGTTGTGCAAATCCATGTGAATATACCCCATCCCCTTGGCTTGCCAAATGCCAATCCCTGTCTCACCAGACTCCAGCCTGAATACATATTATAAATCATTGTCACATGAATAATGAATGGATACATCTCTTTTCTTCATGTAGCCTACAGCTTTATGTTTTGGCTTGGTTTTGCACTATATAAACTCAAAATTAGTTAGCACACACTCTCAAGCCACCCTCAAGCTTACGGTGTATGAGTGCAGGATTTTGGTTAATTATAGTTATAATTTATTGCTGATCAACATAATATTTGAGGAATTGATCCACAGTATTTTAGCTCAGTTACATCCATTCATATGGATGCTGTGAGATTTAATTGTCTTCTGAGTGGTGAGATAATAATGAATAGGGAGCACTCAGTTTGTGACATCAGAGCGTGTATGTATGTGAAGCATCAAATTGTGACTGCAGTCACAGACCTCTGTTAATCTTTGCCAGCACACCTTTGAGCTCCACCTGCCGTACAAACCTTGGGACAAACTGGTTGGCGGGCCTCTTGGGCCTGTACTCAGGATGAACCATGAAGAGCATGTGGGGGAAGCCTGTGCCAAAATAGGCTCCATCTGTGTGGTGGTGCCTGGATGATTTCGGTGTGTACACATCCATACATTTAGGGCAGTACAGCTTCACCATGGCCTCTCCTGGGATGTCTGACAGACCTGTAGAGGAGGGAGGAACAGAGGAAAGAAGCAAATGGCTGAGATATGAACTTAAATGAATCGACTATACCTAAAATAGACATGGCACCAACAAGGATGGTTTAGTGCAAATACGATAGTTCATGCCTGGTATTTGCACAAAGCATCAAGTTTATCATCACAACCATTCTTCTGTAGACAGCAGCCTCCGAGTGTAAAACAACTGCAGATATTTTACATATGCAAAGATATGGACAGTCTGCATGTAAATTCCTAAGTAAACGTCTTTGATTCCTCGTGTGAAACACAAACCACATGCAAATAAATTAGGACGGTGTCACACCAATGGTGACAACTGTGTTTTCTGTGTTATATAAAACACAAAATCTCAATACTCACCAATAGGAAGCATGGGCTGATTCTCACAATAAACACGGGGGCAATAGCCGAAGTCTCCCTGCTGATACTTCTCCAACTACGAGGAAGAAAATGTGGATAAAAAGTCAGTTATAAAAATATTATTCATAGCAAACAATTCTCATTTAGCACATTACTCATAAGGAAAATCTGAAAGGCCTTAACACTTTAAACTTGCTCTCATTCAGTAACAAGACGAGACAAACTGTCACATCATCGCAAAAAGTGAATTAAAGAATATAAGCACCATTACTGCGGGGAATGTACTTAAAGCACCTGATCATCTATTGTTGCAATGGTGCTATCAGCAAGTGACAGTTAACTATAAATGAAAACCTACATAGTAGATATCTATCACTAGACTATTGTCGCATCGAGAATAAATCCAGCTTCAGCAGTACTGAGCAGCTGAGACTGTGACTTATAGCCATTTGCTTTAGTATACAGCTGTTCTTATCATGTCCAACCCAGGTTTATTCAATTTCGTATTCATCCCACAGATATCCAGCATCATCAACACTTTGTTGAATATATATTAATATATAAGTCAGCAGTGTTTAAACTGACAACTTTCCTCTTGCATGGTGTAATTCATTTTCCTCCACATGAAGAAAAAAATTCCCTAATGGAGACAGGAGTGGTGGATTTTGCTGACACAGCTGGTGCCTACCATCTGTGCGATGCCTCGGTTAGTGAGGATGTAGCGTGCGTGGATGAGGCCGTACAGCATCTCTGCTGCCTGCTCGATCAGGTCACTCTGGTTGGGATTGTCCTCTAGCTCCTCGTCTAAAGACAGTAACCAAAAGAGGGAACAGTGAATGTCTGTAGTGCCCAGATTACTTCTGACAGTTGAAAAAGAGATGAAAGGTTGTGCTGGGAAAAAGGTTTCAAAAGGGCAGGGAACACCAACAACAGAACTGAGTCTGTTCGTCTTACATTTTATTTTATTTTTATAAAACGGAGAAAAATAAGATCAATGATGCTTTGAAAGGGCAAAAAACAAAGACAACAGAAGCTCTGAAGGACTCACATGGTTTCAAAGATCCTGTGAAAATGCAATGACACAATGAGGGAAAAAAAACTGCACTGTTGGGTGAAAAGGAGAGAAGCAACCATCACCCCAGCTGAGCAGACGAAACAGTCTTAAAAAGACTGTTTAGCTGAAACAAAAGGCTGTTTTCAGGATAAAGAGACTTCAAAGACAGACTGCCGAGAACAAACAGTCTCACATTTCTGACATGCAACAGCGCAGATTAAAAGTGCAGCACATGTTACAGTCATAAAACACCTGCAGCTCTATTAATTCTATGTCTTGATCTCTGTTGTTGCTGATAAATACAGATGGAGATAAACTGTTTAAGGCTTCTCTGCTGATGTTTGGGATGATTCTGTCTCCCCTTTAGACAATTATTCAACATACCCCGTGAAAACTACTGAATTGTGTACTTTTAGGATGCAAAGTCACTCCTACACAAGTTTAACCTAAATTTGAGAATATGCAGGCATGAACATAATACAGACCTGGTTCAAGGTCCAGGATCATGTCTAGGGCTTGGCGGTAGTGGGGAACCTGCTCATTGAGGCCTGTCAGGTTGAACTTGTCCTGGATGTAGTCCTCATCCACCTGTCAATAGAGAAATCCACAGAAGAAAACATGAAGAACTTTGTGTGCTGAGATTTTTTCAACCATGTCTATGCCAAAATTTACACTGAAAGAGTTAGTCTCCTTACAGGCAGTGAAGACATCCCTTCCTAATGCAATTCAAGAACAGGAAATGGGGCTCGAAAGCCACATTTATATACTGGAGTAGAGATCTTTTCATGGCTAGTATGATCAGGAGGAATTGAAGAAGCGAGTGTGAAGCTGCAAATAACACAATTTGTTCCAACATAGAAAGGTCTCTTCTGTGAAATCCAATACATATGTAAAATCCAAGATGCAACGTGAGTGCTTCTTCAATAACCTACACCAACTTTAATCATACATAGTTTAAAGTACCTCTGAATTGAAGAAACCTTTCTCTATCAGAACTTTAACTTTGCAACTGGTTGATCTTGTTTTTTCCAGCTAATCCCATAGCAGGTTTTAGAAGTGGATCAACAACTGATATATTTGAATAAGGACATATTGATTAAGGACCTGGTTACATATTAAGAGTGTAAAGAAACTCACCTCACAGAAAAACTCATTCCCCCTCAGTCCACAGAACCAGGAGATCCATGACACTTCTTCTGAACTGCTCATGTCTGAAGACCTAGAAGATAAGCAGAAATACTCAGATACAATCCAGAAATTAACAACACCAACATCGAATTCACTTTTTAAAAATTACATTGTCAGACATAAGGGGAACAAGGCAACTACAATCAGACACCCATTTTAATAATTCCACTCAAAAGTAAAGTTTATATCAAAGAAGATGATGTACATAAGCAAATATAACAAATGTGAATAAACAAGAGGTCATATGCTAAGCTTCAACGTCCAAATTTCTGGTAAAGTTTAACAGACTCAACATAATTTGTAAATTCAGAAATTAGTATGTCAACAGAATAGGGAGATATATATATATATATATGTGTGTGTGTGTGTGTGAATGTGAAATTTATCTGATAAGATTAATAACATCTTGGGTTCACAAAATAATAGTGAAGGTTGTTCGATAGACTATTCCTCTAATTTTTCCCTGAATACTCATAAAATAAATGTTTTACTGTGTCTTGTTCCTTTTAACAGAAATTACATTTATTTTTAAATGCAAACCCTAAGATTTAGACTCAGTACTTAAATTGCGGTACTATTTTTTATTTACCTTTGATTGGATTATTTCTCAGCGTTAGTAATTGTCTAAAAACGATATTGCTTTGTGAAATACTCTGTCCTGACAGGAGCAACTTGGCTGCATAAAGAAATAGTTGCTGCCCAAGCCTGATGACGGCTAAGCTAATTAGCTCGCTAGCGGTACCTTCCCAACACTGTTAGTTTGATTAAGCTGTCTTTGCTGTACAGTTTTTTTTACTTTTGGACCCGTCATAAACAGTTATCACTAGTGATTCATCTGATTATACAGGGTATAGTGCAGTTTCACACGACGACAAACAGTTAATCTAATGTAGCTACCGTTAGCTCGCTAGGCTAACTCTTGCTAACGACTAGAATGAGATTCAATATGGCGCATCGTTAGAAAACAGGCCTCCTGACAGAGATGGTCTCTTTTAACAGCACCGTCTGCTTCTGTGTTTAATCGTCCACACTCAGGTATGCGAGTAGTTCTGACAACTTACCCGGATTTCAACTTGTTTATCGCTGTAAAACCCGAGAGATGAAAAATTTAGCAGTCTCACCGGTGTAAATAAGATGGACACCAGCTCCCGGTTCACCCCGTAAGTTGCGTTGTTCCTCTTCCTCCGGTGAGTTTAGCGGTGCAGGGACCGGGCTGACTGTCTGCTGCTGCCGCTCACTGTTTATTCTCTGTATTGCATTTTCTTTTAAAGCTGAGTTAAATGGATTTCAAGATGTTAGTCTTCCAAATAAGGAGAGATCAATTCTGGTCCAGTGCAGCTTTATGTTTAGCTAAATTATACACACAAAACTAAAGTCTTAGAAATTTTTCCTAATTTCTCAGTGTTTATACTCTGAGGTACTGTACTTAAGTGCAAATTTGAACTACTTGTACTTTATGTGAGTATTTAATTTTGATGGTATTTCATACTTTTTTTGCACTGCTTTATCTGACAGCTGTAGTTACTTTACAAATTAAGATTTTACATGCTACACTTATGAAGTGCTTATAAAATATGATGCCTTGTTAGATGTTAAACTACACAAGAGTATATACAAGCTGAATGATTAGTTGATTGACAGAAATTTAATTCATAACTTTTTTAATAATCAAGTCAATGCAAAATGCCATACGTTTTTTTGGTTGCAGCTTCTCATAAGTGAGGATGTACTACTTTTATTTTAATGATTTTAATGATTTTAATGATTTCAATGATTTTAATTCATTTCCAAAAGTTTTGAGGTTTGGAAATGGTACTTGTTCAGGCAAAACATGCTTAGTGTCACTGTGAACTCTCTGTAAATTGTGATTTGCATTCCCCACCATTGTTTACAAACAATCAAATCAATCAATCAATTATATTTATATTACCATTCAGAAAATTAATCTATGATCATTTTTCCTTATTATACTTACATGCTTTTACTTAGGTAGGATTTTCAGTATAGGACTTTAACTGTCATGAAGTATTGGTATTAGTACTTCTATGTAAGTAAAAGATCTGAATACTTCCTCCATTATTCTTGTCATTTTTCATGCAAAAAGTCAATTTGCTTGTTCCAGCTTCTGAAATTTGAGTATTTGCTGGTTTTATATGTCCTACATGACATAAATCTGAATATTTTTAGAACACCAATAGAGAAAATAATCAGCAGCTTAATCAAATATGAAAATAATTATTAATTGCAACCCTGTTGTGTTAACTTGAAAATATAATTGTGAGGAAGTTCAATAGTTTCCATTAATGGAGAACACTGTCAAACATAGGTTTAACTAATGGCATTCATTTTAGCTGCATTACATGTTGCTGTGCCAGTATGACTCCAGCTCACTGGTATGGTTTATGGACACTCCTACACTGAGTTAAATCGTCACTGTTATTAGTTAAACCTGTACCTTTCCTGCTATGACATGTCAAAACGTGTGCAGTGATAAACGTGTTTTGCCTGGATTAAGATTTTCAAAGTATTCCACTTCATCGACAGGAGAAGAATGAGACACGCAATTTACATTTTCCATTAAATCAAAAGTAGTTTATTTAACTTTGCCTTCTCTGTATAACTTTATTATAATAAGACACTTCTCTGCTTGTACATTGCTCCCTTGAACTAAAAATGGCAACATTTGTTTGTGGGAATGTAAGTTGGGGTAGACAAAACTTAGATACATACCAATATACATACATGTGTGTATATTACGGTTCCATTAATAAAACCATAAATGCTAAAAACAGTTTGAACCACTCCAGGTACCTTGGTAATGCTGGAAACAAAGTACAATCTTTGAGTAATTTTTCTGGAATACACTACTTTTGTTTTCTTGTAACATGGGTACATACAATAATGCGCACATCAACATTAAGAGTTAAGGAGGGATGAAGGACTCTTTGAGCCAGTGTTAAGTGTACAGCTATCAATGTATAAACCAGCAACAAGCAAGGCAAGCTGCACCCATGGGTGTGTGTTCATGCTTAGAACAAGTCATAGTGAAAATTAAAATATGTCCAACTTCACTTGCCTGCTGAAGAATGTATGCTTAAATTACACAAAAAACTGGTGAAGTTCTCCACTGCATGTCCTTCATTTATATAATGAACATATACACACAGCTGAATGTATATATGTGGATGTATTTAAGAAACAGCAGAACTGTCTTAATAATATTGGTTAAATAAAGTGTGGGCAAACAAGGCAGAAAGTGCTTGCCATTCATGTTAACCCTCTGGTCCCCACCCCTTCCCGAGTAATTACAGAGACACCGGAAAACGCACACATGCCACACACATACACACAGACACGCGCACACACATACACAAATCATCAAATGCCCTACTCACAACATCCCAGAGACAATCTCCAAACTGTTGTCAATAAACAAACAAACCCCAACTTACAGCAGTGACAGAATTGATACAGATGAAAATATCATTTTAGTTCACCTTGGATGCTGTCTCCGGTCATTTTGCCATTTTATGTCTTTTATGTGTGATGCAAACTATGTTTACAAGTGTAATCCTACATCAATCCAATATTTCCCCAACACTCCAGGTCAGCATTATTTCTTGGAAAACCGTGTGGTGAACTGCAGAAAGGCGACTTGCGTGACACTTTGTCACCCTTTCAGCATTGTCCTTAATTCAATTAGTCTGAGCTACTGGTTGCCATCGTGTACTGAAAACAGCCATCCTGAGAACACGTACTTTGAAAAATACTTCCTCAGACAAGGAGCTCTTGGTAGTAGTCCTCCTTGGTGTGAGGAGTCTCCACTAAAGCACAGAGAGTGCATCGCAGCACGAGCAGAGGGGGGTGTAATAGTACAATACTCAGCTTAGCTCTGTACTCTGGGCCCAGACAGAGTACCTGTCCTGTTGCATCACATGTAACTTGCCCAAAAACATTAACACAAAAAAGAGGAAAAAAACAGCAACCATGGACTTTTGTTATACTAAAGGAGTGCTTATTAGAACATGTTCAATTATCTACTGAAGCATAAACAATTTTATGAAAGTCAACCATTTTTGTCTTTATTCTATCATGACCTACATTTTTATTTAACTCGTTTTCCCCTTACAAGATCGACAGATATTTCACCTTGAGGGAGAAAAAAAGTGTTTCCATAAAAATGGAAGTTACTGAGGAAATAATGGTTGTTAAAGTAAAGCCATCACGCTATTAATACAGTCTTCATAGGGTAAACAAAACTCATGAATGAAAAAAAGTAAAACTACTGTCCTTGGGGAAACTTTGATTTTTGCAATGTGCAGAAATTCTGCAGGTGAAGAGGATGCTACGATGAGGCTCAAAAAAAGCCTGTATTTCCTAAAAAGGACCGACCAATAACAGCTAATGAAATGTCAGAGCAGGTCAACAACTTGGGGAAAAAAAATTAAAAAAATCACACCGTCTATCTGAACAAGCAGCAGAGACATTGATATTAAAGACAAATCAATGCAAGTGTAGGTGAGCACTGAGCAGTAGTACTTCAATGGGTCTTATCACAGTAATCAGACATACTTTGCAGGAGACCAAAAAGTCAGCGAAAGGGGTAATTGGGGAATTTAGTAAAAAGGTATTTTAATGACCTGCTTTGTAGAAGAAAAAGCACACACCCCTACAATTTGTCAGAGGTTGAAACTCAACTGACACGAGGCCAAAAGACAGAAACAAAACATCTTATGGTACATTGTTCTCGTTAACAGATGAAGCTGCACTCTTTCCCTTTGTGAGGGAAGTAATGCAGAACTGCACTACTGAATACCACCCAAGGCCAAAGTGTGGTAGAAATACACACAGGTACATAAATATAAAAATTAGCCCAATCCAAACATTTTTGCCAATTTAATCCCACATTTTGTTTTTGCACCCACATGACTGCATGTGTTCCATGTGTTTTTTAAAGATGTCATATTTGTGCTTGTATATGCGGGTGTGTGTGGAGATCTGTGTGAATGTCTTCTGTCAAAACGACGTGCACCTCCATTTCAGAACCACATGCTTTTCAAATCCAACTGGGGTGAGACTCTTAAGGGCAGGTAAAATGGTAAAATTTGGGGGGGGGGGGGCACAACTGAACGGAGAGCAAGACGGAACAAATGGAGAAATTTACAATAACGGACGGTAGATAGTTGATTGATGCAAAAGGGATAGAGGTGAGGTGAGGGGGTGGGGGGGGGGGCAGCTAAAGTGAATGTGAATACCATCTCCATATACTGTACAATGCACTAATATGTTTAAGGATGCCAATAGATAAGCCATGAAATAATGATCAAAAGGGATTAAGATGTAAGAGGGTGGGTTTTAATGTGGGTGGGGTACATCTGAAATGTTTCGATTTATTCCATCATTTCCTATTTTTTGGAGAGGGCCAGTTGCCACGCTTCTCCCCACGGTTGCCACCTCCGTTACCAGGCCCACCAGAACCACCACCAGGTGGGCCACGTGGGCCTCTGCCTCCCCCTCCGCCTCCAGCTCCTCCAGCGTTGACCCTCCGGTTCTGTCGCTCCATGCCAGGACGCTGGCTTGAGAAGCTTCTCTTATTTGCTGAGGGCTCTTTTCCTGTCATTTCCCGCTCGACGACACCTCCACCTCCGCTGCCCCCTCCACCCCTTCCCAGGTGGTGGTGATGGTGAGAAGAATATGACTTCCCTCCTCCTCCCTCCCTGTCTCTGAACTCTGTGAAGTCGCTGCTCTCAGAGGCAGTCTCCCACTCCTCGTTGGCCTGGTCTGAGTTCTGGTTGGTGAAATCAGGGGACTTTGCTCCATGGCTGTGGTGGTGCTGCGGGTGGGTTGGCCCAGCATTGCCCTGGTTGTAGTGGTGATGGTGGTGACTGTTTGCATTATGACCTCCTCCACTGTTATTGTTGGTGGTTAGTGTGGCGTTGTGATTAGCATTTTGGCCATTGCCCGTCATGGGAGCAGAGATGGGGGCTCCGTTACTGTCCTGAACTGAATTCAGGGAAGGAGAGGAAGGTCTTCCTCCCCCAATGACCCCGACCCCTCCGTTGATTCGCGCAGCATTCTCTCGCTCCTTCAATCTCCGGAAGCGGGGCGGCTTGTCCTGTTGGTGCTGGGAACGCCCGTGACGGCGACGTCTAGGGGGTCGCTCAAATCCACTGGGAGGGAACCCACGGTTAGCAGGAAGAGGGAGCGCATTCGGCCCTCCAGAGTTTGACGTAGGGTTGGTTGAAGCTTGCTGGGTCACAACCCCTCCATTTTCAGTGGAACTTAGAGTGGCAGGAGTTGAGGCAGGTAAAGGTGGCTGAGGGGGATTGGTCCCCTGAATTTGGACTTGGCTTGCATCAGCTATCTTGTCCTTTTTCTCGCCACCATTTCCTCCTCGGCCCAGGTCTTTGGGCCCAGAGGTTTGTGGTGGGCCTTGCTGTTTCCGGGATGAGGCTGATGACTTGGAAGACCCACCATGGGAGCCTGAGCTGGGTCCAGCCCGGTGTCCCCCGGGTATTCCTCCAACATTCCCACTACTCCTGTAGATATTTCCGCCTCCACTACCTCCACCCCTGCCCCTCCTAGAGGGCACACCTCTGGGGGTGAAGACCCGGGCCTGGGAACCTCTGGGTGGTGCAGATGACATGGTGCCAGTGGTGTTGGCGTTATCAGAGCCATTCTTGGTGTTAGATTTCTGGTTGTCTTCCTTGTCTGAGTGACCAAGGTCACTTGCACCACTCTCACTGCCAGTCTCTGAACCTCTCTCCCTCCGTCTCTTGGGGATTTCCTCATACTCTGAACCCTCACTGCGGGTTTCACTTCGGTTCCTGGCCCTGGCTGGGTTATGCTGGGACCGATCCTGACCATGCCTGCCACCAGTCCCCTCACCTTTAGACTCCTGGTGGTGGCCACCACTACCTACAGATGATCTGTAGTCTCTGCCACTCCTGCCACCCATTCTGCCCCGACTGCCACCAGTGGGCCCAGCGCTGGATGTGTAGGTGCCCCGGTAACCACGCCCACGCCCGTAGAACTCTCCCCCTCGTCCGCGACTGGCTCTGCTGCCTTTGGCAGGGACTCCATGGTGGTGGGAGGTGCCGCCTCCTCTTTCAAAGGAGCGGTCTCTGTCCCTTCTAGAGGACCCTGAAAATCCTGAGGACGTGGTGTCTACATCTTTGGGCCCTCTACCTGACCCTGCCCCACCTCCTCCTGAGGATCGTTCTTTTCCTCCATTTCTGGGTTTGGCTGTCTGGGCAGGCTCATCTTTAGATGTAGTTGATGTGTTCTGGGAGATGGAGGAGCCTTCCTGCTTCATGGAGGCTGGTTGTCCACCATCTTGCTCTTTCTCTTTCCCAAAGCCTGGGTTTGTTTTTTCTCCTCCATCAACTTCCCCACCCTCTCTCTTCATCTCTTTCAGCACTGGCTTCTTGATGGGGCCAGCCCTCTTGTTGGCATTGCTGCCTCCTGTCTGGTTGGAGGATTTGTGGTCCGATGAAATGTTGGAGGAGTCTTCCCCTCCACGGCAGTTGTTCCCACCTCCTGTATTGTTGGCCCTCCTGCCATGAGAGGACCCCCCACTCATACTGCTGCTGCCAGGCCGTGGGCCCCACTGGGTTTCTGTCTTATGTTCCCGTCCCCCTCTTTGGTTTGATTTAGGATGGGGATGCTGCTGCTGCGGCTGAGTATGACTGCCATGCTGAGAGGGAGGTGGGCTAGAGGTCATGGAGGAATGGGGAGCATATCCTGGGCCTGTTTTCTCCTGTTTCACATGACTACTACTGCTGGCATTACCACTGTTGCCTCTTTCACCAAGACTGTGCCCGATACCAGCTTCACCCTCTCTCTGAGATGGGTGATGATGCAGGGCAACTTTGACACTCCCATCTTCCCTTGCAGAAGAAGAGGAAGAGGAGGAAGAGCAGGAAGATGAGAGGGAAGGTTGGTGGAGAGGGGGGGAGGAATCGGTCTTCTTAGCAGGAGCCTCAACAACCCTGTCACGGTTGTTCTCTGGCTTATGGGGGTGGAGAGGGAAGTGAGGCTGTTGAGGGTGGTGGCTGTGATGGTGGTGGAGGTGAGAGTTGCTCTCAACGGGGGGAAGGTCTGCACGACCGTTGCGATCGTAGTGTGGGTGTGGGGCTCCCCATATCTGGCCCTGCTGAGATCCTCGGGGCTGCCCTTCATCCTGGTGGCTGAAGCTATGTGGTTGGTTTCCCCTCTCACTTGCCCTCTGCTGCTGCTGATGGGGGGGCATCCTCGCACCCTGGTCAGGGAAGTTGCTGTAGTTGCCCCGCCCACCCATGTAGTGATGAGGGTGGTGGCTTCCTCCCTGGGCCCCGACTTGAGCACCAACAGGAGGAGGGGTCTGATTGGACGTTCCAGAGCTGGAGCTGGGCTGCTGGATGGGTCCCAATCCACCCTCTCGTATGCGGTGTGGAGGAGTATCACTCCTAAGACAAAAAAGTCGGGGAAAGTATATAAAATAATGTATCAAATCATTACTAAAAGGTAATTACTAAATTACTACTAATAAGATGTTACAAGCACAAAAAAGTAGAAAACAAAAGGAGAAACTAAATGTAAAATTTAAAAAGACCGACTACAAAAAACTTTTTAAACACCTTGAGTATACAAAAGTGACTTGTGCATCCGTACCTGGGCCCTTTGGCCACATCATCATCCTCCAATGCCTGCTTCTGCCTCAGTGGGGAAGTAAGCCCACGACCCTCCCCTCCGCCAGGGAATACCTCCGGCCCCCATGCCAGCTTTGGATCCATAGGGGGGGTCCCACGGTGAGGGTGCCCTGGATGCTGCTGCTGCTGCTGCCTGTCAAAGGGGTCTGAACCAGATCCCCCAGAATCAGATCGCTCACGCCCAATGAGCCCTGTGATAGTGAAGGTTGTCACTTAACATTTACATTTACTAACTTGGCATATGCTTTTATCCAATGCCTTCCAAGTGATTGACAACACTAAAGAAAATATCTAAACAGATATCTTTACATATAATATGTTTGGTGTTTAATTCTGGGCAAAAACAAGAAATTGTTGACTTCGGTCAACAGTGTGACTACATATTAATCACTCCCTGGTCTATAAGCTACTGCATTGGCCCACCTTACATTAACATCCGAACTATGTTCTGTAATATGTCAGAACTGTTTATGTAATTATTTAATCCCTGAGCTTTTGAATTACTCATCTTCAAAGTACTCCATCAGATCTCATTTATAATGTCACTGTTCCACTCACCAGACGGGTGCATGCCAGCTGAATAGTAGTCCATGGGTGGAGGCCGGCCCTGCATCATGCGAGGGTCCATGTAGGGCATCATCATCCAGCGAGGGTCAAAATTCATTGGCAGGGGTGGAGGTCGAACCATATTGCTGGGCTGATACAGGGGCCCACCCTGCTTGGGTCCTGGTCCAGGCTGGGGTGTTGAACCTGGTGAAGGACCCTGTGGGGGCTGGGGCTGAGGGGACAGCTGGCTTTGTGATGCCTGACTGTGCTGCTGCTGCTGTTGCTGCTGCCACTGCTGCTGCTGCTTCAGGAGCTGCTCCTAAAGAGAAATAAATGTGACAGGGAAAACAGAGTTCAGGATGTGTCATGGCAGCATGGGGGCCAAGTACATAGCTACTTATGGAAAATGGGGTGGTTATTTTTGTCTCTGAATAAAACTCTCAAAGAGCCAAACTAATTCAACAACTATTTAAGCAATAGCTGTACATAAGACATCAGACAAGAACAAATCCTTACCTGCTGCTGCCTCTGAAAGCGAGGTGGAAGAGATTTCTGGTACTTTGAGTAACCTTGACCAGGAGGACCACTGACTTGACGACCTGCCGCTCCTCCGATATTCTCAATCTTCACTGGCTCAACTCCTCTTTCATTTCCACTTCCTGCACGAATGTGAGGACCACCCATGGTCTCTTCCTTACTCTCTACCGGTAAAGGTACGTCCAGCGTGGGCTGTTGTGGCTGTGACACAGCTGGCTGAGGACACTGTTGGGCATCTAAATCAAGAAAGAAAGTTATGAGGTTTAATCAGGGGGCATGATATAGAGGGAGAAGCTTTATTTGAGCATCTTCATTAAGCATATCAAGTGCTGACAAAGCCAAATCACATTTTAGTGATCAAATGATTGAGACTAGTCATCACTAATCACATGATCCACGAAACTCACCTGCACTGGAGTCATAGCTGCTGTTGCTGCTGGCTCGCTGTCTATCACTGACTCCAGGACTGGGCCCTGGCTGGACAACCAGCACTGGAGGCTCCTCCGGGTCCACACAGGGAGATGGGGGCTGGCTGATGTTTGGGGAGGAGGCAGAGGCTGAAATAGATGGACTCGGACTGCCTGCTGTGGCAGCTGTAGAGTTTCCATCAAGGCTGGGGCTTTTACTGCTGCTACCACCCCCTCCTGTGTTGCTGCCTTGCTGCTGTTGCTGTTTCTCATCCAGCCTCTTTAGCTTCTCAGCACAGGCTGCTCGTCTCTCCTCCTCCATCCTACGTTCTTCCTCCTCACGGCGGCGACGGGCTCGTTCCACAGCAGCAGAGATCTCAGTGGAGGACTGCTTCCTGCGCTGACGCCAAGTCTCATCCTCGTCATCCCCCTGGGCCCCCTGGGCCCCATGGACCAGCACGCCCGTTTGGGAAGCAGGGGTAGGGCCTCCAGCTGCTGGCTGATGCTGGGTGGAGCCAGGTTTTCCAGGGCCTAGCGAGGCAGCCTGGTTGTGTGGCCGGTCCTAAACAGTTAGAAATTATATATGATGCTCCAGTGCACAGTTTTAACTTTAGACTAGATGACGTCATTGCAATCTTGTTGAGAAAAATGTACAAATGATTACGCCAACTGGGTTAAAACTCAAGAGGTAAAAAGCGAACTTAAACCTAAAGATGACTTATCTATAAGACTTGTGGGCGGTGGATGGGATAATGATAGAAATGATTTGTCTATGAGGCCCTAACCAGATGTCTACCTGTCGGTAAAAGGAGTAAGGCCCTTGTCCGAGGAGCGGCCCAGGTGGGGGGGAGGGCTGCTCCCGGGGACCACCCAATCCAGGCCTGCGCCCCTGTATACAGGCAGACACAGTTAGCCATGCTCCATCTTAATAATCTAAACTGACAAAAACACACACACACACACAAACTAACACATCTGCCCACAAATAAGTCTTTCCTTAACAGTGTGCACAAACTGTCCAGTGTTGAAAAGACTCTACATCTTCTTTACACAGCTCGAGTCTGACCTGTCTGAGCAACACACCTTTTTGTTGCTGTTCAGCACACTACCTGGTAGTTTGATGATGCTCCCTGGCCGCTCCAACCACTGCCTCCCTCCTCGGCCCATCCTGGCTTGCTGGAGGGAGGTTGGGGGCCATTGTCAGCATTAGAGGGAGGGGTGCGGCGGGTGTCTCCCCCGCTGTCCGAGGCTCGAGAACGAGAGGTTGCAGGTGGGGCATCCTGGGACCTCTGCTGCTCACTGAGGAAGAGAAAACATCCTTTTATAAAAAAAAGTATAGCTAGTATTGTCACATTTAAACCAAATTTTCTTTAATAGTTTACACACACTGATTATACCACATACCGTGAGTCATTTATGCTCTCGGTTCCCTCCTCTTCCACCTCTTCCTCTCCTTCATCATCACTGAACTTCAGCTTGGCGGAATAATCAATCTCCTCATGAGCCCCTGTTAATGCAAAAAAACATGAGAACCATGTTTGTACCAAACATCCATTCAGTGCATTTGAATGATTATTCATCATCCTTCACTTCAATAAACCCAATCCTCAACTCTACTTCTCCCCCCTCTCTCTTATGAGCTGTAGTGACTGGAACCCCTCTGCTTGAGTCAGCAGGAAATATGATATGCAGAAACACTGGCAACATTAGAAAGCATCAATCGCACTCACTACCAGTATGTCATCACCTCCTCAATCATTTAGCAGCATAAGCAACGCATTAGGGCTACTTTGATGGGACGCTGAACGCTCCCATGTATAAGAACATGTACAACAAAAATGAAAGCCTCTGCAGTGCAAGCTCATTATAGCTGTGCTCTAAATTAACCGAAAAGCAAAAATGGAGTGTTCGTTCCATTTAAATGCCACATATATTAAACCACAACTTATCTAGTCTAATGTCATTCCTTTTTTCCTAATTCTGTTGTGTTAAGTACTTTACAAAGATAATCTGTAATCAGAGATTTTACTTATTTCTATAGTTTCGGATCAGTGTAGATCCGTTCTCTAAAGCTTTTATCATGAGATATTTTTCATTTTCCCTCCTTAGTTTTTCTGCAATGTGAAGCAAGATGTTGATTAGATAACACTGGTTTTTAAATATTTGGAACTGGTCCCAATTGTGTACAGAATGTTGATAGCCAAGCCTAGTTTTATGTTGGTCGTGTATCTGTGAATGAGCATCTTCTGACCTGCCCAGCCCTCGTCTCCGTCGTGGTCCAGCTCGTCTAGCTCCTTTAGGTCGTCCTGCTTTAGGATAGAGGGTCTTTTCACCATCTCTCCACCTGCATCACGTGGGCCACCCTGAGGCCTGCTGTCAGGACCACCCTGGCCACGAGAGAACCTGAAAGAGGGGAAGATGTTTTTTGATATGCGATATGTTGAAGGTCCCAAAAGGCATGGCCTCTTAGAAAATAAGATGAATTGTGAACCCTCAAAGCCCATGCAATTTTGACAAATTATATTACGGCTCAATCTCAGTGCGTTTTTCCGCTCTGAAGAAAAGAGCAGGTAGATAACATATCAAGAAGTAGCACAATACCTGTTTCACAACTGATTTTAGCTAAGAACATACCTTGGAGCAGGCCCTTCCCCAGGTGGCGGGTACCTGTAGGGCCCTTGAGGGCCATAGGGGCCCGGGAAGGGCAGATAGGGAGGATACATCTGGAAAGAAAAACCAGATCAGATTCAGATACCAATTCTTTTTGTATTTGGAGGAGAATCGGAGAGAAAAGCAAGAGGAAACTTACGAATGGAGGCATGATCCCTCGGTATTGGGGGAACCCAGGACCCACAGGGGGCTGGGGCAGAGGCAAGGCGGTGCCGCCTGCAGGAGGGTTTCTAGGTGGCCCGTGGGTCTGGGAGTTTGGAGGGGGGACCCCAGCTGCCCCATCCATCACCATAGTCCCACCAGTGCCACCCTCCGCTGCCCCCTCCCCAGACAGGGTGGGCGCCAGGGCTCGGCCCCCACCGTCCCGCCAACTTGTAACGTCTGAGATCGCCAAACACAAAAGGACAGAGGTGTCAGTATGGTAGATTAAGTTCAGAGATACAAAGCCATTACTTCAAAGAGATAGCACATCCTTGCAACTAAGATCAATGTCTGAAGTCTTTCATAACATAAATGGATTCAAGTTTTGTAATATCATTTTAAGCTGATAAATGGGAAACAATTTTTCAAACCAATAAAAGCATAAAGAAAACAATAATATGTACACATTATCTACTCTTATTGTGTATTTGAAACAATACAAAACAAATCAATAATTAATGGGAATCTGTAGTCTGTAACATACTAAATAATTTAACTACAAAAAGCACTCTTAAAAACAATCTTTCTGAGAAGTTTTCTCACCACCACTGACTTAATTAGAAGACTAGCTGATCAATTATTGGAGACTAAGTGGGCATCACTCACTCTGGGGGCGGAGGCTTGGTCCGGGCCCATACCACTGATCTGCAGTGCCCTGTTCTTTGCCAGCTTTGTCCTGGTCGCCAGCCGCCTGCAGGGTGGGAAATTCCTCGCGAGAGAATGGCGACGGTAGGTTTGATCCCTTTCCACCTGCAAAGAAAGGGGAAGAAGTGGAGAGAATGATTTTCAGAGATGGGCACGTGTGAAACAAAAAGGTCAATCCCAAGAAATGTATGAATGATATACAAAAAGGAAGACTCACCATCCCCTTGTGTTCCATGTGTAACACTGGCCTGTGCCCAGGACCTTGCCCCTACGGCCTGGGTTGAAGCTGGGGCCAGAGCCTGAGAGGGAGGGATGGGGGGCACAAACAAAAGACAAAAACTATAAGATACATGCCAACTATGGCTGCTATAAAGCTTCTAGCACATTATTAATGGAGAGTATGATTTTGCTTTTATCTTACTGTGGCTGTTGGTACCTCTGAAGCTGGCGGGGTTCTCGGGCGGGTCGGTGCAGGTATCTGTGAAGCCACAGGCTGCTGCGATTCCGGCTGCGGTGCTGACAATGCATCGGTACTGAATTTTTTTTTTTTTTTTTTAAGTCACAAACCGGGGAGACTGATATTAGAAAAAAGGAGAAGCCGACAACAGCAACGAGCAACAAAAAAAGAAAAACGATGTTGAAGT
Organism: Seriola lalandi dorsalis; assembly: GCF_002814215.2. NCBI lineage: Eukaryota > Metazoa > Chordata > Actinopteri > Carangiformes > Carangidae > Seriola > Seriola lalandi. The sequence continues at coordinate 244,805 of NW_019524306.1, forward strand.
GCAAGTGTAAAACTAAGGCATGTTAGACCGGACCTACTTACCTCTTTGGGTCTGCTGGTTCCTGTTTGCTTGCCCATCCTGTGCCGTCTTTGGGAACGAGCGAGACGTTTGGGTCGTTGCCTTTGTTCTCTGCCTTCAGACTGGGCAGGTTGGCAGGGGGTGGCATACGCCTTGCGGAGGCAACTTTACCAAGAGACTGCAGGCCATGGCGGGGGGGAACTGATATGTGGAAGAGAAAGGAGGTCATTAACACAGATGGACCACTGAAACCTGACACAAGTGAAATCTACTGGGTGCAAGGAATGACTAGATGACAGGGATGACATTTGCTGCTTGCTTCACTGGATATACAATTAGGATGCTGAACAACCAACAAAGCTAGAGGATTGTTCGTTTCACTCTGATGATTCCGATGAATGCTGATTCAGAAAAGGCTTCTAGATGTTCTTAAAAACATTCAGCAAACCCACTTCAATTACGGTTTATAGAGAAATGTTAGGATATTGATGTTCAAAGAAGCACGGAAAAGCCTGATTCCTAAAAGTGAAGCTGTGCTGAATATCAATCCCTCATTTGTTTTCTTGAGGCTCAGAGAAACCACAGTAGTGCATGGCTTCACTATGTAGGAGGGGGAAATCTGTAGTTTGGAAATGGGGACAGCTGCTTAGATCTAGTGGGGAGCTTCTGAATAAAACATAGACTGGGGACTCAGCAAAGAAGTCAAACAGCGTCCACAAGTAAGCCTCTGTCTCAGGTCAGGCTCAGTGGCTCTGATGCTCAGCTGACATGTCAAGACTCTAGACCCATTCACCCGCTAAGCCCTGCATAATTTCTTTCTATATGGCTATACAAACAATGTTTTCTTTCTCTAAGTGACAGGTGTAAAGGCCTACAAGTAACGGTGGTAAACATCCCTGAATAATATTAGCAGTATCAGCAAAAACAGGTTGGCAGGCAGTTGAAGGATACAGCACATCATGCACTTCCTGTATTGGAAATCAACACCAGAGCTATTAGGGACACAGTAGGCTAATGCATCAAAGTTGCAGCACTTGTGGGCAGGAGACAACACAGCACAGCTAAGAACTTTTAATCACAACACCAATGGATAAATCCAACTGTGACCAAGCAGATCCGTTTCTCTAGGCTACATCTGATCAATTACAGAACAAGTTGTACATACTTAGTGGCAAAACAAAACCATCTGGCAAAAATTTAACAGAGCCTGAAAGGCAAGCAATTCTGAAAACTAATACCCTGGGTAGAAATACTGAAAAGCTGATCCAGTACACTGGATGTACTGTACATTGTGACAATGAAAGCTTGGACATGACAGACCCAAGATACTCACCAACAGGCTTTTGTGTTTCAAGGCTCTTTCCTTTGTATGTATCAAACAGGTTGAGAGACGCATACTTGGTTTTGCCTTCCTTCCCCTTTGCAGTTTGCCCAGAGCGCTCTGACATTGCGCTGTCCGCTCATTGAGTATGGTGAGCCCTGAGACTGGGAGAGAAAGAGAGAGATTTGACACTATGTATATACAGAAGGTGACAATAAAAATGCTGGTTTTACAAACATGCATTCAGAACAACAAACCGTATCACAAATAAACTGAGCACAGGATTTGATTACAGCAGTGATTCTTTTGGCTGTGTGGTATAATTAAGCACTTGGAGTAAATTACAATATGACATTAAAAAATGTTATCCATAGAAGCTTGCTCATGGTGGGAATTTTTTGGGTCTCTGTAAATAATATTATAAAGAGTACGGTGTAGACCTACTCCATTTGAAAAGTCTCTTGTGATAACTTCTGTTGTGATTTGGTGCTATATAAATTAAAAAAGTTGAAGAAATTGAAGAAGAAACACCATCACAACACAGGCAGTTCTGGGAAACATGATGTACTGCAAGACAGTCATACACAATACATACCACCTATGCTGGGGAAAACATACTCATAAAAAGGACAAAATCATTTATAAAGGATCTATACCGGTTTCTGCTTCTACTCAGGTGTGGCAGCCTCACTTGTCACAGACACACGAATCCCATGTGCCAACTAGTAAGACTAATGCTGATCCTCACAGAAAACATTTTCTGAAGTTTTACTGACAAATTTTCATCATTTGTCTCAAAACAGAAATATTCCAGAATTTCAACAAATATATAAATCAACTGAGCTTTTTTCCTTGTGCACCAGGAAATCACATTTGCACCAACTACACTGGACAACTTTCCTTTTTTATACATTGTGCACTTTTATAACGTAAATTTGCAAGAAAAATGTGGGGGAAAAGCTGACGACCAATTCCAAGCATACTGTAAACATTTATCTCCAATGAATTTTCTTTAACCCCCCCCCCTTTTTTCCCTTTTTTCTTTTTCTTTTTTTTTTACAATTTTTGGCAATTTGGTAAAAACTTTTTGGCTGGCTGGTTCTTCAGCATAACAACTCAAATGACAAGAGGTTCAACAATTTTACAAACAATTTACAGATTCTACACCAAAAGAAGTAATGTGGCTAGAGAAATGCAAAAATTTTATTAACTGAAACACAACTGAAATATTCGTTAAGTTTAAGGAAATTTTGATCACATATTTTAGCCTAAAGATTTATTTTGTGTGGCATCACAAGGGTCTGACTCATGAGGGTGATTGGCTATTCCTTCCTAAATATTAGGTATCTAAACATTGGAATTGGATGTGTCAGATGTGTTGATGTGCCTTCCCTTCCATGAGAAAAAAAAGTTGCTAAATTTTTTATCTATTAGAAAATCCTTGTTCCAAATTAATGACACAGCTTGTTAAACAAATAAATACATAGAATACATATGTTAACCACAGGCAACAACTACCTAAAGGCCATTTTGGTACTTGGGGAAGACTTATTGTTACACACATCCATATATTTGTCCCAACCTCACTGTTTACCTACAGCTGCATCATCCTGATCACATGATTCTCACTGACATGCAATGAAAGCTCAATGTGGTCAGAAAGGGTGATCGTGGCAGTTGCACCTAAATTTGTGCAGCTTTCCACTGAATAAATCCTGGTTCTGATGCAGCTTTTCAGGCAGGTGTGTAGGTATTTCAGTACTGAGGATAACTTAAACATCCTTTTTAAAACATTTACACGAACTGTAGCCAGGACAGATTCAACATTATGCCATTACACAGACAGTGTGAGCGGCCCTAGTACAGTGCATGACTAAACACCTCATCACAGGAAACACTGTACAAAAGAAAGGAAAAAAACAGAACCATGGTTTCTATAGCAACACGTTATAAATGATTTTCTTCTATGCCTTGCCTTGAGACAGCATTGGCTCCATGGAAACTGCCAGGCGTTTAGCTTGAACTCATCACATCAATAAAACACACTGCGCTGACATCTGTCCAATTCAGAATGATTTAGTTGCATCCAGCAGGTTGAATTGCTGCCCCCACTCTACCCAACACCCATTAAGCACAATTATCAGTTCAGATGATTCATCTAAGATTGTTATGCTGCAAATAAAATTAGGCATTTCATTCACTGGCTTTGAATGAAGTAATGAAATGATGTGGACCAGTCCAAATAGTCCTTGACTTGAAGAACAATTTTAGAGCATAACAAACACTTCAAGCAATAGCTCAATGTTACATCATTCTGTAACATAATGATCCATGTATATTTCAATATCTGAAAAGTCAGAGAAGTCATGGAATCTCCATTAGCTCTCGGTATATCTGAATAACAAGTATTCTGAATACAGTGGTGGCACTACGTTTAGCCAAACACGAATGAATACGAAACGACAATCAAAACAATTCTGAAAAGACACAAAGTGAAAGAAACTGCGCACCGACAATCCGTATGATTACAACATGCATGGTGTCTGAACTACACGTACAGCTGAGGAAACTCAATAACACGAAACAAGAAATTGTTTCACAGGATAACTACCAAGCAGCAGCACCGCACCGTGCCTCAACAGCCAGATGAGATTAGAAAATTAGGTCGTGGGATGGCTGATCAGCTACATGTTGTATGGGGATTAACGGGGGCCAGCAGCTACACTACCAAACTATAACCGCAGCAACGTACACCACAAAGGGGCCTTGGAAAGCTAATGATAATGCTAAGGCGTTAACCAGCTATAGCTACACGATCATCTTTAGGTAAAATCAGGTGATATGAAAGCAGCAATTGCAACCAGGACATTAAATATATATAAACCACTAGCTGCAGACTAAGACATCTTTATTGTGGTGCTAACTGACTAGCAGGCTAACACAGGGCCTCTGTTGGCGCTGGGAGGGGGACTGCGTTGATGTTTCATAATGCATTTTCAATATTTTGCGGTACCATTTATTTTTGTTACATCTGTTCACATCTGCTCACGGCTACGTTTTGAATCACACACGCACACATCGAGACCAGACCTTTTCATGAAACAGTGCAGCTTATCTCTCATTCGCAGGAGGTACAAGACAACGCAGAAAAAAGATTTTATTAGGAGAACAAAACAAAATGGCGCTGGAGACAGGCCCGGTACATATTAACGTTAACGCAGACCGGTTGTGTAGCATTAAAGCCAACTAACCATCACACAGCCAGCATTTAAAGACACTGGCAACGTGGAAAAAGTAGAGATGGCTGTTTAGAAAACCATAAATCGACAGTAATAACAGTTTTGACAGTCAGTGTGTCACAAACGGCGCTTGAGCGACTAGCTTCAAGGCTAACGTTTATCCGCTATCATTAGCAACGTGCAGTCTTAAATCGTCAACAACCAAATGTAAACAGATATTTGAACAACAAACTAACTAATTGGACATCATCGCAAGAAAAACAAGACGTGGTTATTCACAACGCGATTCAAGTCTATCCTTGCAAACAAACGCTAGCCGAGCTGGGCTAACGAGCTAGGCAACCACCTAACGTTGGCTAGCAACAACAAGCGAAAAAATAAGACTATCCCCCCACAAAACATCCTCTCAGGTGAGTTAATTCTGTGTCCAATGATAGTGGTGATAATTTCGGCACAATGTAATTGTAACTGCTCGGTGTTTGCATAAACATGCAAAATGTTCCGGCCACTGACCTGGTCTTGTCCCGACTTGTCTCGAGGTTGTACCGCAGAGTGAGGTTAGCTATGCTATCGCGTAGCTTTCTAGCAAGGGACCCAGCTAGCTAAGCAACGTTATCCTCCTGCATGGTCAAACACACACGGCACTTTACAGTAAACCGCACTAACTTCGATACGAATAGTAGTATATAGAAAAAGAAGGTGTTTAGCTTACTTGCACTCCTTTTCTTTTTTTCCAAAAAATAAATGAAAAGGGGAAAAGAAAATTGTGATACTGGACTCGATCCGTCACCGAAAGAGCCGTCAACGGCTACTGGATAGTTTCATGAGATGGGAGCCGTTTGGGACCTCTACTGTACGAGGGAAAACGCGACTCATATTTAAAAAACACCAAAAATAAACTTTAAGATAGTAATGTTCATTATCTTATGGGATGAGCTTGATTTAAAAAAAGAAGTGACTGATTTATCTACTGTCTTTGGCCATTCACAATTTGATATGGACATTGTTATGAATTAAGATAAAACATGTTTTCTAACTATTTGTTTGGGAAAGCTAAGGAAAAACTCACTTAAAAGCTACAGTCATGTTACTATAATAGAAAGAACATTGTTTTCTAAGATCATGAGGGTATCTTAGGTCATGCAAATTGTATGGTTCAATTTCTATATTTGTTCAAGTACAAGGCCGTTATTGATTTGCTTTTCCGATCTAAGACACACTGCTGAAAACTAAAAATTCCCTCTTTCATCCAAACTTCAGGGTCTCACACACATTACTGAGCAGAAGTTCTAGGCACTAAAAATGAAGTGAGGATGCTCTCAAAAATCATTCCATGAATAGTTTTTATTTATCAATTGATTTCATACAAAGTGCAGCAAAGAGAAATGAACTAAATCAAATTAGTATTTGGTGTGACCACCCTTTGCCTTTTAAACAGCATCAGCTCTCCTGGATACACTTTCAGTTTTCCAAGGTTCTTGGCAGGTAGGTTGTTCTAAGCATCTTGGGGAACTTGGCACAGTTCTTCTGTGGATTTAGGCTCAGTGCCTTCCATCTCTTCATGTAATCCCAGACTGACTCCATGATGTTGAGATCAGGGCCTTGTGGGGGCCAGACCATCTGTTGTAGGACTCCTTGTTGTTCTTGTGACTGAAGAAAGTTTTTATGACTCTGGCTGTCAGGCTGCAGAGTGAACGTAGAACTGATCACATGCCTCCCTGATGGTATTAAGAATCTAAACCTAACTAAAGGCCTAACAACTGTTTCTTTTACAATAATCAACACATTTATTTTAATTGTTTATTTTGTATGTTGTTCCAAAATAATCTCTCAAATTAAAGTGTGGGTAATAAAAAAAAAACTCTTCGACTCTTCTTTACAGGATTTCTCAAGTTGGAGATCTACAAGGAAAAGATACAGCTAGAGTAAAATTAATACAACAGCCAGTACAGATTTGTCAATTGTAAATTTCAAATATTTTTTCTTTAACCCTGGTGTAAATCAAGCTGTTCCCTTCCACTGTCAAAGGCACTTCACTGGGAGGTATTCTCTTTCATCATCTGAACTGTACAGTTAATGCTCATTAGAGCGGTTGATTTCTTTGCTTAAAGCATCGATGACACAATAAATAAAGCAGTATGCAATGGCTAGAAAACAATGTAAGCCTGTGTACGATGCTGGTAATACAGGGCATAAGTGGACACTAGATTTGAAAATAAAACATCAGAATTTGAGCAGAGTGGAACTCAGAGCGATTACAAAAAAATCAGAATACATTCTGTACAAGCACAAAAGAGGATACTTTGGCTTAATTATGCACTTATCTCCCTCAATTGCACACATGCGCGCGCACACACACACACTCATTTTTTTTTAATTGCATTCATTGTTTTATTAAAAGCACTCAAGCCCCAAACAGAAACAGTATTCAAGTGCAGTCTCACACACAAAAAGCTATTAACATTATTTTACAGTTTTGTTTTCTCTTTTAAAAGGCAGAACTGATTTCAGTCAGCATGAATTCGCAACACACTCACATTCTGATAAAGGCCAAAAATCCCTCATAATAATTACAAGCACAGATCCACGTAAAATTTAAGTCGGATATTTAAGTATCAAACTGTTGCAACTAGGAATGATTTCACAGCGATGCCAAGTATACAGTGACTCAATCAGTTAATTAGTGATAGATAATCTATGCCAGGGGTGTTTAAAATTTATATTGTATTGACATTGGTCTAACTCTGGATGGAAAACTGGTGCGAGACTCTGGTGCAGTATCATATTGAAAATGGAGTGTTGTTGTCAGCTTCAAAACACACGATATTTACATGACAGTATGGTTTAAGCAGCTTGGAAACTAGTGTACTTTGCCCATAAAATAATCTTAAACATTTTTCCAAAAGCTGCCCCTTGTTATCATATTTTCTCTTGTCTTGGAAGAAGGAACTCAAAAAAATACTGTGGTTGTGCAGTACAAAAAGACATTTTCATTCATTCATCCACCATTCATGATGCAGAGCCAATCATTTCCTCATATTTAATATCACAAAGTCAGTCTTTCATTTTCTTCCTGAGAAAGTTTACTTTTCCCTTCAGTGTTTGAATCTGTGAGACAAAGACAAGGTGAAATCAAAACAGGAGTCATCCTCAGATTTTTTTTTTTTTTTTTTTTTTTTTTTTTTTTTAAATTAAACGAAGAGTGTAGATATTAGTCTACTCACAAGCTCTACCGGCCACCATACAGGTGGATCTTGGCAAACGAGACAGTCTCATCATAGTCCTTGTGGCCCTTCTCATAGATGACAAAGATGTACTTCCGGTCCTCTGGAGAACCGCTGTCCAGTGATGTGATGCAGGAGTAGCCGCTTGGCCCTGCCCATATCTGGACAGCTTTATTCTCCCAAGAAGTGCCATTAGTCAGCGACCAACGTAAGGTCAGGTTAATTCCTGAGGGGGATACAGCAAAAGGTTAGTATGCTCAGTCGAGCTGAAACAATGAGTCGATTCAGTCAGTTGATCGACAGAAAAATAATAAACAGCAGCTATTATGATAATCAATTTACCATTAAAAATAGTGAAGAAAAGGAACCAAATAGTCTGATTCCAGCCTTTCAAATCATATATCATTATAAACTAAGTATTTTTGTGTAATACTTCAATAGTCAAACGAAACAAAAACATCTGAAGATGTCACATTTGGCTCTGCAAAGTTGTGATGGGCAGCATCTCTAATACTCATTTACTATCCTCTTTTTAACATGGATTTTAAATCTAAAATAAAGTACATTTATAGCTTGTTTTGTCATGAAGGAATCAGTGAGGGAGTAAAGCAGCTAAGTACATTTATGTACTGTTCCCAAGTACTACTTTGAGTTTTAGCTTTTACTCTCGATTTTATGCTACTGTATACAAATATTCCACATTTGTTTCATACTAGTTACATATTTTACATATTACAATTTTGCATATTAAACACATGATCAAGTTAAAAGAAATATGGTGCAACAGTAAATTGAAAACAAAAGTGGTTCTTAAATGTTAATATATCAATAATAATATTCCAATAATATCACATATACGATACAAAAACATTCTGAAAGGGATCTGTCCATCCAACAAATACTTTTACTTTTGATCCTTTAAGTACATCGTTCTAATACTTTTGTCCTTAGACAAAGATTTGAATGCAGGACTTTAATTTCTAACAGTTTTTTTATAGAATGGTATTATGGTACTTTTGCTTAAGTAAAAGACACAAGTACTTCTTCCAATTCTGAGCATCAGTGATAAAAAGTTAGGAAGGAGGTAGAGATTGTGACTCTTAGTGGTTCTTACGGTGTTGATCGTTGGAGGGGTTGGTGAAGTACAGCACTCCGTCTTTCTGCAGAGCTCCAGCTGCTACCACAGGATCCACCAGTGCGTAGTCGAAGAACAGATTATCTATGGGCAGGGACAATCCCCCGTCATAGCTGCGCACCACCACACGACATCTGCAGTGGTAGTTGTTCTGGTTCCGCACATTGATGACAATGCTGCCGTCTTTCATCTCCACTGGCTGCAGAGGCGCAGAGATGGAGGAAAAGGTTTAATTTCCAAAACTGTCAAACTGTCTGACTTTCAAAAGGTATTTTTAACCCCAAACAGAGTAGCTAAAATAAACCTGGAATTAACAGGAGCATGCTGGAGGAAAGTTGTACAACCACCTGCAAACTACTTGAATGTTAACTTGGTCGTGTCCCAAGATGATGATCTTTTGGACTATGAAATGGGGGAAAACAACAAAAAAAAAAAAAACACCTACAAACTGAAACTACAGACAAAGAGTTTGGAAAAAATTGGAACCCACCAATTGGAAATAATGTCTTAATCACACAAAACAAAATCGTTATGCAGCTCTTATTATGAATCTTATTATATATTTACTTTTTGTTTGATTTGCTTTTTTTCCCCTGTTTTTTGTGTCATTTCACTGACTGACATTTGATTAATTATGACACCTTGGTATCACTGCAGTGAAGCGTCACAGCAGTTGAGAAATCTGCCAGATGTTCTACAACATCCAGTTTAAGGCTGATTTCTTTTTCTTGGCCACTAGAGGGCAGAAGAACGCCACAACAAGCTGACAGATAAACTTCCATAATAAAAGCGGTCATGTCAGAAATGATTGCCCATTCACAAATCCAGCAGACACAATGCAACATGAGCACTGGTTTCTTTGGTTACTCACCCTCCTTAACCTCCTAAGACCCGAACTCTTGCATGGCGTGCATTTTTAATTTCTCTTTGCTATTTAGGCTGATTGGGACCTGAGAAAAATGATGTCCACATATGAGGACATTAGTTTTAAATTTCGATTACTGAGTGGCAGTATAATATCCTCATATGTGGTCACCAGGCCCTTGTTGAGAAAAAGTTAGTATTGTGTTCTAGAGAACCCAAAATGTGAGGTCCACATATGTGGATGCCAGGTCCTAGGAGGTTAAAGCCCCCGCCCCCCTTGGCCTTCATCTCCTCTTTTAACTCCCAGAAATTCTTCAGGAGCTAGTTGCTAGCTTTGCTGTGTACTGCTGATGAGCATACAACTGGATAGCTGAGACAGTATGAAGTACTTTGTAATCTCTTGAAGTACTTTTTGAAGACAAGGTAATGTTGTTGATGCTGTCGTAAGACATTTACGACAGCATCTTCAAGTTACATCTTCAAGAAGTAATAAAAATGTCACTTTTACCAGGTGCTGTGGCTACAGAGGCGCCAAATAATTGCAAATCCAAAACATTTTTTTCAGACGTAATCATCATCATGTAATTTACAAAACAGCTGGAAATGTACCTGGCACTCATCAGGGTTGAAGTCCTGCGGCTTCTTCTTCTGGTTGTAAGGGATGCTTTTCAACGCTGCACCGTTGTACCAGTTACGTCCATGGTCGTCACTCAGGATGCAGAAAACGCCGTCCCCCTCTATTGTTCCATGACCACAAACCACCAACCTCCCCTTTGCTGGACTGTAACGCTTCTGTAGAGAATAAGACACAAAAAGGACATAGGCTCAGTACATAGAACTTAGAAAATCATGTCTGTATGGATGAAGATCTAAAAACTCTAATAGCAAAGTAGAAATCACAAAAAGATTAGCTGAAAACTAAAATGTGCTATATATGATTCTTAATCTCTGACTGTATTTGCATTAAAACTTGGTAGGAGAACCTTCAATGGGGCTGAAGTGAAATGCAATCAGCAGTATATATCATACATTGTGACATGTTTTTGCATCTTGTATTGTATCATCATATGCTTAGTTCAAAACACAAAGTACAGTAAAGAAATACAAATAATGGGGGGAGGAACAAACACAGCTCTCTCACATCAACATCTCATATACAATCACACATACTCTTTGATCTGCCGAAATCCAACAGATGTTTAAGTGTCCTAAAAGCTGCCAGAAATGTCCACAACATTAACTTACAGCTTATAGTTGCTGATGCATATGCAAAACTCCGCTGGGGAGAGGGGTAAGCCACTAATTTGCACAATTACAGCTTCCATCGTATTATATAATTATTCTGCTGCTGCAAACATTTCAAACACTCTAATGCCTGTTTCGACCACATTCAATGAGCCTGTGTGAAAAAGAAAGCTCAGTGTCCAATTAATTTGAACAACATGATACAATATAACTCGGTTCACATTAGGAGAGGCAATTTTGGACACAAATAAGAGACAACACAAACAAAGGAAGCTCATTATGATGTAAATACACCATTTATCATACTGATGTGTATTAACCAAGATAACGCAAAGCCCAAAATTAAAAAGCAGGTACATCACACTAAAATATTGTTAAGGATAATGAATTATTTATAGTGGTACTGGGACAACTCACGCACTGTTTATACAATATGCACCGATTTTTTTCTCTTCTACTTTTATATAAACCAACACTGATATTGTATAGAATTGCTACAATACAATACAGTCTGACTCGAGTATTAAGAAGATTTACTTTAGTAAAAGTAGAAATATCACAGTTTAAAATTAATTACAAGTGTAAGTCCTGCATTCACACAATTACTTCAGTAAAAATCAATTGTCAGAAAAATTTACTGAAATTATCAAAAGTAAAAGCACTCATTATACAACGTGAACCCTGTCACTGTTACATTTTAATATATGATTGATTTGTCACTAATTATATATTTAAGTTTAAGCAGAATTTTAAACTGGTCAAGGTAGAGCAATGTTTTTAATAAATAATAGTGCATCACATTATGTATCGTGATCGTATATTTTGGATGTAAAATCTTAATGCTCCTGCACCCACACAGGTGTTTCCACTTACATCGTTTAATTAGACCTCTTCTCAGGACTGCGTGAGTGTGTGCAAACTACACTTGATTGACATCTCCCTCACCTGTTGATATTGTCATACCTTTCGGGGCAGCTGGACTTACCCCATCACTATCATTCATTCATCATTTTTGATAATTATCATCATTATTATCATCATTATTTTTGAAGTTTTTTTGGAGGGGGGGGTGCATTTTTTGCATTTATTGACAGTCAGCAGTAGAGAGATGTGATAAGAGAGAGGCAGGAAATGATCATGTGATCTTTCTTATTAGTGTTCGATGAAATCGCATAATAACCAACATACAGCAGCTGTGCTCAACATCCACCTGACTAGAGGTCTAATCAGCTGCAGTTATTGAAAACACCTGTGTGGCTGAGCAGCTAGTGACTGTAACCGTCAAATAAATGTAGTTCAGTGAAAAGGACAATATTTTGCCAACTTGCATACATTCATGCCAACTTTTGCTACATAAATGTCCCTGTTCAGTTTTAACTTGTGACTGCTCTTCCTCTTTGTGGATACAATTTGTCTGAGACTGGCATATTTTCCCATGAGTTCCTAGAGTGTTTCTTTTGACATATCAAACTGTGCTCGTTTGTGCCTGTGACATGGCTACAGACACATTGATCTCCTGGCCTTCAGAAAACTGCCAGATCTGATAGAGTGCTGACAGCCAGATCTCTTTTATTGCTAAGAAATTATATGATAACTGGTATTAAAACCGCTTAACTTTGTAGGAGGATTTGTTTTTTTGTCTACACTCTGTACTTTAACCTCTTATATACTGCCCATATAAACAGGAAAACAAATACAACTACGCTAGCTTTCACTTCTTGATTTGGACAGTGTAAGGTAGTACATTTAGTATAAAAACAAAAAAAATACACTTTCTCCTTTCTTCAAAAACATGACAGTTTGTTAATCAGGACCAGTCAAATTCAAACATAAATGATGTCTATCACTGCTCATAGCATGAGGACAACAATAATATCCCTGCAGGGAGTTGACAGGACTTTTGTCACTCAGCAGAACTTTATAAACCACAGAGAGCTTTTCTTTTGTCTTTTTGTAACACCTGTAATCACCACCAGTACGTGACAAGCATACAGGTCATTTAGCTTAAATTTTAGCTAATTTTACAGCTTGAAAACAGCCCAGCCATAACTTCTCACTCTTTAGTATCATATCATTCTCTCACCTGGATACCGAAGCCAGGCCCGGCAACAAAGATCTTGGCTCCGAGCTGTTCAGTGAGGTTTCTGGGCGGGCTCCAGCTAAGGCCGTCGTCTGTGCTCTCCACCATCATGGTGCTGGATGGGCTGCATAAGTATTGGTGGAAGCAGATGCTGTAGATCAGAATCACCGAGCCCACCTCCTCGTCCACCACGACGGAGCCCAGGTTCAGGCCGTCCGGCTGGAGTCCATCGTCAATAATAAATGAGGTCGGGGACCAGGTGGCTCCTGGTGGAATGACGGAGAACGAGAAGAAGAAGAGTAAAATCAGTGACGACCTTCTACATTAACTACAATAATCTAACCACACGTCATTCTACATACTGTAAAGCTGCTGGTTGGTTATTAAACTTTGTATACTGGTGTATTTTGTGTGACACTGGGCATAGGTCAGCGCTCTCCGAGTGGCCTTTTCTTGGTCAATAATATAGATTATCGAAACTGTTAAATACAAATAGCTGGCATCAAATGTTTGCTCAGACTTAAGTCCTAACTTTGCAGAATTTGTGCTGTATTTATTGAAGGGAAAGTTGTCATACAGCTACTTGTGTTAAACAACATTCCCCTTTTGGAAAATGTGGCTTTTTTGCTACAAAAAAGAAGGTTTTTGTTGAAAACTATAATTGTTCCTAAAAGTATCAAAGGAAACACTTTTCTATCAGTATCAAAAGTCAAGCATCGTATTTGTCACTTATATTGAAAATTGTCAAATGATACTCAGCCCTAATTGTATACATAGGGAAATTCTGTAGGTCTATACTTCTGTAGATATTCAGGAAGTTTGACAGTCCAAAATGTCCTGTTGAAGGCCATGAGATGTGACTGAAAGCTCGAGAAAAATCAAGTAACTGGACCATGTGATGGGAATTTTTTGTCAAAGTGCAGTATGTTGTTTGTTTATTTTAGTGTTTTTAATTATGTTTTCTGAGCAATTCGACTATAATTTAGATATGTAATATAATGCCACTCTCAACCACTGTTAATGTGTGTGTGTGTGTGTGTGTGTGTGTGTGTGTGTGTGTGTGTGTGTGTGTGTGTAGACTGTGTGTTTTGTTGGTATATCTAACTGTTTTTGTCTGCATGACTGCTTGGGTGGTGGCCCTGCCTTTGTCTGTGGACCGCCGCACTGCAATGAACTTAGCTCCCACGTCGCTGGCTGATGACTTCCTGCCCTCAGCGAAAGCCAGCAGACTTCCCTCAGGGGTGAAGGTGAGCAGCGGGATCCTGTAGGTGTTCACCTGCCCCTGGGCTCCACTCACCCACAGCAGCTGCTCCTCATACAGCAGAGGGTCAATCTGGACAGAAACATTAAGAGAGGGAGGGGAAGGACAGACAAGCTGACTAAGGGAAAAGAAATGGATTACCTGTGGGTAAAACCAGTTTGGGGAGGACTGATATCTATCTCTGCATAGTAGTTCTCAGGTTACACAATCAAGCGATGTTCATACTTTCAGTTCAGGAAGCATTTAGACATGAAGCATTACCAAATCGCAACCACAAGGCTGCACAAGCTTAATTTTTCTAACAATAAAAACATATGAAAGCTGGACAAAACAGAAAGTCCAAAAATGAAGTTGAATTAACACTTCTGAAAGCCTCAACTGAAACAACATAAGCTTCACCGGTTTTGTACATACTACACGCACATTTACTCCAGTACTGTACTTAAGTACATATATGAGGTACTTTGACCTCACTTGAGTCTTTTCCTTTAATGCAAATGTACAGCAGTAGTATTATACGGAAGTATTGTACTTTCTACTTCTTCTTAAAACTACACTAACTCAAGGCTTCTGTGTTGAGTTGTAGCTGATGGTTCTGCATAATTTTTGCCTTTAATCACAGCTCAGTGTACCTCTGCAGGGCTGATGATACAAAGACCGGGAGACAACACAGCGGAGAGAAGTAACGACAGCGCAGTGAGCCGGTTTCCTGCGTCCATGTTAGATAAACCTCCTGAAACCTTGTTCTTCATTCCGACAGACGAATATAGAGACGAGTTTCAAATAAATCCACACAAACAGAAAAAAGGGAAACAAGTAAAGGACGGAACACTCTCTTCAGGCCGTCCACATTGCTGTCTAAATTTCAGCATCTAGCTTTTAAGTCATATGACCGAGTTGGGCGGTCACGTGACTACCGCCATGCACCAAAATAAAAGCGGAAACGATATGATATGATGCACAACATTACAATTAAATTTTGAACTTTTGAAAATAGCCTTTAATCTAATCCGGCCTTTATTTTTAAATTGTTATTAGATTTAGAAATGAAAAGTAGTATTAAATTACACACGTTCGTACGTCGTGACAGAAAAGAAAAAGAAAAGAAAAAGAAAAAAAGTAGTACAAGAGAAGTACACCATGATAATATATGAATGCTGACAGAAGATAAATGCAATTTGGATTATGTAAATAATTAAAGTAAATTTATGCATTTGATTTTCTGATCATGTTCTTCATTTACTGTAAGATTATTCTAAATGCTCTTACTAATTTTATCCACACGGGGGCAGAAGTTTCTTAAAACAGGACACCAGTCACCCACATTATTACTGTACAGGCTCCTGCACAGTAGGCCTAGACAATGTTATGGTGTTGTTTTCATGATGGTGACTGACTTTAAGCATGTGTTTAACCACCACTTTGGTTGAAGAATAACACAAAATTGAAGCTCGTATTGAGAAAGTTTTGAATTGAATTTAAGCTTCAAATAAATTCAAAAGTCTTTTAATTGCAAATTCAATTTTTTATTGAAATCAAATATAATGGCAAAAGGCAAAAAGGGAAATCTCACATATGAACAAATGCAAATTAATTTGTCAAGTTCAAGTTTATTTTAAAGACAATATCATACAAAAACAATAAAAATGTGCTGTGCAGAAGTAGTTAAAACATACAGACATGGAGATAATAACATAAACAAACACCAGCAATAACCAAAAAACTAAAGATTCATATTCTTTCATTTCTAAATCAACAGGGAGGTTATTTTATACTTTAGGTGCATAAACACTGAGTGTCCTATTGTCAGATCTTGTAACACGTATTTTAAGGTTAGGACGTGGTTTTAGAGCGAAGGTTCAAAATATGAACCCGGGGCTGTGCAGGTGGGAGACGGATAAGACACAGACCATAAAATACCCTGATTTGATTTTAGCCAGGGACCTGTGTTGCATTTCATACCCCTCTCTCTCTCTCCATATGTCTTCACTACATTTCTACTGTCACTATCAAATAAAGGCAAAAGCACCAATAAAAAAGTCACAAAAAACAAAACAAAAACAAAAGCTGCCCTTAACAAAAACGTGCTGAGTTTATCTTTAATGGAAGATATTGTAGCTGCACACCTCAAATTTAAATAAGTAATAAGTGAATTCTCATTTAAATGAACTTTGGGAATTTGATGGAGACGGCAGTCCTGTGACCATATACAATGTGATGATTAAATCAATCACTGATTTGTGCTACTAATGTACAGTATATTACTGGGGAGTGTGTCATTGTACTGTGTTTAATCAGTACATATGTGTTATGATCAGGTGATATTCCTAACTTTTACATTTATTCTACTTAATATTTTTGGTCCCTCAACTCTACTTTGTTCTTGCATTTTTCTTTGTTTTTGTATTATATTTACTCTGCTGTAACATTGCATTTTTCCTTTTGGGATTAAGTACTCTGTCTTTTTATGTAGGAATTGTTTCAGGGATTTAAAGCTCAACCCAGTGTCTTCATAAGTACATTAAGACAAACATACTGTATGTATGAGTTTGTAAACCTTGTATGACCCCCTCTGTTTCACAACCATCCTTGGACTTCAGAGTTAATGTGTAACAGTTAAAGTAAAGCTACAGTGATGCCAATGAAAACAAACTGATCGCTCTCCTTAAATGTCAATAAAATAACATTTCATTACCATAAAAAATTTTCACTGCACTTATAGGACAGACTTTATTCTTTATCAGAAGCTCACACTGAGATTGAAAGTATAAGTATCAATAGGCTTTCTTAATGAGCGTTTGCTTATGAAAAATGGTTGACCCACCACGGTTCACCTTCTCTCTAGTGTTGTATGTGTGTCGAGCCGAGAACCACAAACCACATTCCTGCAGTCATGAGGCCGGGCTGATCTGAGTCACACGCCTAAAGAGAGGGAGAAACAGAGTGAGAGAGAAGCAGGAAAGAAACTCATTTGAGTGTGAAAGTAACATACGCCACAGTCTGTCAGCACCGCCAGATACAGACTGATGCTTTCAAGGCAACTACCGTTTAAGTGGAAATGTTCCCTAGAAACAACGGTTACATCAGGACAGAGAGAGAAACGCAATCATCACAGCTTCGTAGACAAGATGGATTTCATCTGAAATGCAGGTAGGATGTGTTCAGTCATGTAAAACATGGACGTTTTATTTATTTATTTATTTTTTAACTTTGGTTGGTTTTTGTTTCGAGCCTTCACTGGCTCCGAGGCGAATCACTGGAAGGAAATATGTAGGACATAAGATATGTGACTCAAAAGCGTCTGTACACTTATACCCAATGATAACTTTGAACTGCCAAAATATTTGAACTTTTTGGAGATGAATTCATGTAAATGTGGCATCCCTGCTCAACATGCAGGCTTCATTTTAAGTTATGGACAAAAATAGTGCCATTTGTCTTCAGGACTGGCTGGTAAAATACACAGGAAAAAGGTCAAATTTGCAAGTCAAAGTTATATTCAAGATGATCTTCACAAAGTAGGTTCAGCAGTGTGAGGAACCGGACATGAAAACACATTAGATGCAATATCAGGATAACCGATCATGAGTTGTTTTTTGTACGGATAAGCTCAAGACAACTGTTTCCTCTTCTTGCAGTGAAACTCTGTAAATGCCGCAAACAACACAGCCTTCCTCTTGCACGTGTGAATAATATAATAAACGTTTGTCTCTTCTCGAGCAGGTACAGTGTAAGCAGGCAGTGATGAATCGATCCAGAGTTGGTGTGACTTTTATTTACAGGAGAGGAAGTGAAAATGAAAGCAGATATAAGTAGAGAGGGGGTCTTAAAGAGAGAGCCGAGAATGTGGATAAGGAGACAAGCTGACATCATGACGGCAGCAATGAATTTTCACACTTAAGTGCTAAAATGTGGCTCTGTCACAGGCAGGCAGGCGAGAGTGCATGATGGGAAGAGACCTAGAGGGAGTTGGCTTTGTCTATGACAAGTATTTTTTATCTGTTTCTTTTTTCTTTCTTACACAGATGTTAGGCTGTTGACAGGACCAGAGGAAGTGTGCTGCGTAGGCTGTGCTGAGGAGAGTCCCTGTTCAGGTGCGTGGTGATACTTCTCTCTTATCCTCTATGAACAGACCCAGCTACACTGTCAAGATACAATCTGACATTCTGGACATTTTGCTGTAAAGGTAATACAGATAATGGCAACTTTAACGCCTCATAAAAATGTAAATTCACTTAAGTCTACTCCTCTCAACTGAATCTATCCAGTAAGAGAGTATTGACCCGTAATGTTATGCCTCTGCAAGCAGATAACACCATTACTTCGACATTGCAGCCCTGAAAGCAGAAGTAATCTGGTTTCCTCCCAAGTTTTGTTACTTCTTGCTTTTCTTTAGCCGCTTCAATTACATGAACATGTTTATCAGAGATAAAGGCTGTGGCTTATCTGAAGTTTTCTAAGGAGAGCTTATACAAGTCTGGTGTGAATGTTCTGCCTCTTCAACTGTGACATTATCTGTTAACAGTGGTTCCCAACCGTTTCCGTCTGATGTGTGCCCACAGCCCTGTCAGTGCAACTTCACTGGCACCAGATGACATGTTTCAAATGTTCTTATGAATGGATTATAAATGGATGTTATTTAACACTATTACTTATATGTCACAATTTTCATGCGATTGAATCATCTGTGTTTAGGTTGTTTGGGTCAGGTTTGCATTGGTACTATTTGGAGAAGCTGGACCATTTATCAACCATTTATTCATTGCTAAACGCTTTTTCATGATTTTTCCTGCCAATTATATTTGACAGTTTACTCACAACTTTGCTCAATATTTCACATGTACATTCATAACTTATAGCTGACTGTTTCATCTGTTCAGTTAACATTACTTTTATAGCTGACCACTAACTATTTAACAGTTTATCCATTACCTTCAGCTAAAACTACCTTCAGGTAACAGGTTCACTGGTTTATTCATTACTTTTATCTAACTGCTTATCTGGTTAATCTATTTCAACCAATTATCCATTACTGTTAGTTAATATTAACTATTTCAGCTGTATCTCTATTACTTTTAGCTAACATTATCTATTTCATCTATTAGCTAACGTTAAGTACTTGGTTATTCATTACGTTTAGTTGTCTGTTTATTACCTCTAGCTAACTGTTCCAACTTTTGTGCAACTGCTTATCCATTTAATCTATTTCTATTGTTAATCAATAATATTTTTGCTAACTATTTTAACCACTCCTCTCACTTGCTAACTAGTCTGGTTATTATAAATTTACCAGTTAATTGAGCTTCACACATACCACCTAGCAACTGCAGACGAACCCCCTGGGTGTCCCCTGGTTGGGAATCATTAGGAAACATCTCAACATTAAAAATAAATGTTTACCTCAGCTTTATTTTACATGATCTGTGTGACTTGTTGTCACATTTAGTTCCTCCAAATTCTTACACAATGGCTTTGCTCCTGAATAATCAACGTCATCTTCCTGTATCGCTCCTAATCACATGAATAACGGCATTAGTTCTTCGTATAATGTGCGTTTTTTTCTGTATTTCTCACTCGTCTTCAGGGCATAACCTCTTACACATTTATTTTCTTTAGTTTCTTTTCTGACAAATTTTTCTGATTGCAAAGTGATGCATGACTGCTGTCACATGGATCCTCTTTTGTTCTGACTTGAAGTTACCAAGCGTGTTGAAATTATGAAAAGTTATTGTTCAGCCCACTTCCAAATTTTTTCCGACATTGGTTTTTACCTTTTATCAACATTTATTCTATTTCTGAAAGTTATTCTCAGGCGCTGTAATGTTATACATTTTTTTCTCCCTCAGGATCTGTTGACCTCTGAAATGATGGCGGACAGAAATGGAGTTTGTCATGTGATGGAGAGTGAGGTGGATGCTCAGATCAGACAAACCCAAACTCAGCCACAGGCCAACAACAACAGACCCAACTGGTCAAACGGTAATATCTTCTTCTGTATTTGTTTTTATGTGGTAAACTCTCACGCTCAGCGTTGTATTCATGACATGATCAAGATTACTTAACAGGGCTATAGTTTGCTTGAGCTTTTGAAGGCCAGTGCTAATACCAATACATATACCCTACATATTTTTGTATTAAAGGCACTTAAAGGGTATGCAGTCATATTCAAATGTTTGGGATTTTATTCTTGAAGTGAAAACAACCCCTGCAGCACATTATATAATGGGCCTTTTTAAATGTTAATGCACCGTTACTTCTCATTTTTATGAATTTTTGGTATTCCACTCTGTTGTTCTGTATTTTAGAAAGGTAGCTCTGTTGTTTTACACATTTCCTTGTGTTAACATCTTTCTTTCTGGTTGTTAATGACTACGCTGCGTGACCTTTTACTGGTATTTGCATCTGCCTGTTGCCCTGTTGTCTGGCCTACATGGCTATTTGTTGTGCCAGTGCAAACAAACAACGAACACTTCTCATATCGGCTGGATAGCGAGATAAATTACTTGTTAAATCAACTTCTCTGCATCTTTCTAACTTACACGGTTTCAACCCTTTATTTAACTCTGTGTCACTGAAGTATAACAGATCAGGTCTCAGTGCTCTTATTTTAGATTGCCCCATGACCATCGTTACACTGTACCACTATACTCACACAGCATTAGAGAAGCTTTATCACCATGTAGTCACTGAACGTCATGCTCACGTGCTATAGATGCCAGTAAACAGACATAACACAGACATTCGACTTCTTGAACACACATTTCTCCCATTCGGTTTCCTCTAAAGCAGCTTTGAGGTTGAAAGAATCGTCTTTTTCCACACTGCAGGATCACATACTGTAGATAATCTGCATTAGCTTCAACTCTTCATTGAAGCTGGATGGTGTCTCCACTGGGTGAAACATTCAAACCCAAGAGTAGAAGACTAGAGGGCTGTACCATTTCATCAAATGGAAATATACTACATGAATTCTGCATCATTTTGTACACATTACCACTTACTGCAGCCTGAAATTCTTTTGGTAGTTTTGGGAACTTTTGCGGGAACTTTGACAAGTGTTTGAATGATTTTTGAAAGAATGAGTTTGGAATGCTCATATGTATCCATCATCTCCTTTGCGACAAGGGCTTTTTATTGGGCTCTCATTCTTGGCACGTGTCTATTTACAGCATTTATGTAATGATCCTGTTGTGGACTGCTTTTTCTTTTTAAGTATATTTTTTGGGCTTTTTATGCCTTTATTTGATAGTATAGTGGAGAGAGACAGGAAACAGGAAGGCAGAGAGGGGGAATGACATGCAGCGAAAGGCCGTCCGATGCGGGATTCGAACCAGGGCCAACTGCAGCGAGGACTCTACACATGGGGCGCCTGCTTATACCACTACGCTACACGACGCCCCTCCCTTTTTCTCTTTAACACACACTTGTTCATTCATTCTTAGGTCAGTGTGTTGTGTCAGTGCCGAGCTGTTCATCGTTGAACCCCTCTTTCGATCTGTCTCTGTGTCGTGCCAAACTGGAGAACGATGGCTTCCAGGTCAACAAACACAGATGACACAACAGTGACACTGCAAGATTCAGCTCATATTACCTCATCATATTACCTGAGGTTAATTTTGATTGTTAATCTGTTGTTGTTTTGGTTTTTTTTTAATCCTGTTAGATTCCAGTCTCAGACATGGAGGCTCCACTGAAGGCAGCTCTGGACGTCCCCTCAGTCAGGAGATACATGGTTTTTAACTCGGCTCTCTTCCATTTCATAATGGCACCGGTACGATCGTCCAGCTCTCTACCTGTCCGATCGTGTCGACTGTTTGACGCTGACCATGTCTCTCTCTCCCACCCCTTCTACCTGCAGTTGTAACTCTCACTTTAAAAAGAGCACTTGCACAGTATTTTTAACATTATATTTTTACATAAACTTGCAAGAGACAGTTAAAAAAGAATACAGTGATATCTCAGTGATATCTTTCATCCTTTCACACTCTGTGCTTCCACTTTGTGACACAGACTTTGTGCTAAAAGTTTTTGAAGCTAAACCAATTTCAAGCTGAGAGCGCTCCGCAAGCTGTTTCCTGCCTTCAGTCTTTATGCTAAACTAAGATAAGCTAAACTGGCTCCTGCACTACAGTTAATGAGATATATATATTTTTTACTATTGTAGTTAATGTTTACAGCCTCTCCCCTCCTTCCACCAGGTGCTGTATGTGGTGGTGTGGTGTGCCGTGTTCTCCACCCTCCACCTCTACATCACCGTCAGTGACTACTGGGTCCTCTGTCTCTCTGTCAGCCTGGTCTCCATCTTCCTCACCACTGCCATCATCTTCATCCTCCACCACAGTAACAAGGAGGTAAATGGGATCTGGATTTTGAAATCAAATCAGAATAATTGCATTCAATCTGAATCAGCAGCTGGAGAGATTCTTTAAAATCTCCTACAGGGGTTTTCAGTGTTGATACAATTACAGTGTGAAATAACTGATCCTCTAACTTGTTTCTGTTTCAGATCAACATGAATTTAGACGTTCGGTTAATCCAGGTGAACGAGAGGATGGTGAAACACAAGCTGCTGGTTGCCGTGGCCGACTGGGTGCAGAACTGCACCGGAAACATGCAGGTTGTTCTTCTTAAATCAGCTGAAACTGTGAGAATATGATGCTCCACATGTGACAAAAGGGTACTAACTCTTTTGTGCAATACATGTATCCATGTCTACTGTCATTGTATGCTGCTGAGGCTGACCACACAGCTGTTGGTGGTTGGTCTTACCTACTGTGGTGTCTTTTCTTAGTTTCGTCTTTTTGTGATCTACAATATGAAGAGGAAACAACAAGATGATTGGGCAAATTTTTTGACACAGAGAAGATAGAAAGATAGAAATGATGAAACAACAAGATGAAAATTAAAACAACACATCAGCAGACATAATAACACTACAATGACGAAGCAAATACACACCAGCAGCTGCCTTTCCTTACAGCTGCACCATACATCAACTAGTCCACACGTGTTGTGCCTCACTTTGTGGACACGCTGCCGAAATGTATTCAGATATATCAGGTATCTTGTAAAACTTTGGAATAGGTTTGTTTTATTTGACACAACAACTAGCTTTATGTGCGCATTTAGAAAATGTTAGTGGTCTGGAACACTAGATTGAATTGAAATGGAGTAGTTTTACTTTGACAGTCTCTTAATACTGCCACATTCATCTCTGTGTCTCTGTAGTTGTACGTTGTATACTGGGACATGTCCCGCTGTCTGAGGGCACTGACTGAAACTTTAGAGGAGCACAGCTTTGTGGCGAACGACATCCAGGTGAGTGAGTCAAGTACATCTGTCGCTCGGTTTGTTCTCCCGCTGCTCTGTCGATTTTTTCTCGTGCTCCCTCGGAATCAATAGAAACATAATTCCGGGTGCTGTTGAAAGGATATTTATTTCTGGACTTTGGACAAACTGAAATGTAGCCTTTGAAAGAAAATGATCATATTTCACAGTTTTCATTCTTGCAGTGTGGAGTACGTTAAAATGATCCAGTCAATGTCACACTTTCACCAGAGAAAACTGAGGAGGAAACTGTCCCACCTCGTCCTCGTGAGCGAGGTCACGGCTGCTGACCCTGAGGTCAGCAGTTCAGATGTGGAGCAGGACTTGGACGAACAGAGGCCTCTGCTCGGACACGAGGACACAGGCTGCCGTGCCTCATCCAGCCAGCGGGAGGACGCCAAAGTCACCACCAACTACAGCATCATCCCTGACTTGTTGTTACCTCCTCAGGTAAGAGAAGATGAGCTTTCCTACTTATTAAGCAAGTTAAATCTTAAAGAGCCACCTAACAGCTGCTGCACATTTTGTTTTTTGATGACCTCATCGCTTTTTTCATCTTGCTCCACTGATTTTCAGTCCGGTATTAAGTAACTCACCAAAACAAACCATTTCTAAGAGTATCTGAGATTATATTTAGGTAGCTTCAACACCACCAGCAATGAATTAAAGGTTCCACACGAGCAAACACTACTAATGTCTCCTTATACCCTTTCTTTGCAGGCTAAAGCCTACCAGCTTCTGATGACTTACAGTGCAGCCTATGTGAAGCTGCTGGTGTCTGAGAGGCTGTCAGGACCGTCACACCACCGTCTACGATCCCGGAGGAATCACTGCAACACCGCCCCTCTTTGCCTCTGCCAGTACATCAAAAAGAAGATCCTCCGATGACAGAGCCGACCTGTGGCAAACTAGAGAAAAACCTGCTACATGGAGCTGGTGGTCTGCTTTGCTTCCTGCCCAGACTCTTGAACAGACAAACTGACATGTGTGAGCATTTCCTCCAGAGCAAACATGGATTATGATGATACAATGAAAGACCTGCTTGGAGCTTCGCACTCACGATTTTCTCTGCTTCAAAGTCTGTTTCTCTGGCCTGTGGGCTACCGTAGCTCTGCCGCTGTTTGCAATGCCAGCTCTGTGTTTGCACCACCTGGATATTTGTCCATTTGCACCCTGCCAAATGCTGTCACACTGAGAACACGAGTCCATCCAGCTGCTGTAAAACAATATTTGTACTCTTGTATACACGACAATCGAGGCACTAGTACTACTGTTTAAATTATTTTCACATATAATAAATAGATTCTTGTGATTTCTAATAGATTGTAAAATATTTGTCTTTTGTGACTGACTTGGAAGCAGTGGTGGAAAATAACTACAGTACATTTATCATCATATTTAACTGATTGCAGAATCTAAATCTGAACTCTTCTTCACTGCTTGGAAGATTGACAAGTCATTTGTAGACAGAGGCAGTTGAAGCAGGAAGAGAAAATAGGAAAATCCCCTTGATGCAGGTGTGTAATGATGCTGAAACAGGGGCTTATCATGAATCATTGGCTTTAGTTTCCTCGCTCTATTATCTCAAATCTCAACAGCAGCACAAAGGAATCGTCTGTGTTTGTTTTTGCGATTTCACACCTTTGGTTTTCACGCGCGTAGGTGGATTAGTTATCCACGCATTTGTGTTTGCAGGAGGCTGGCTTTATTCCCCAGCTTTCGTCTAATATCACCAGCGATCATCCGTCAGTCCTGATGCTGCGGCTGAGATGACAGCCCAGCGAGGGAGCTGCAGGATGACACAAACACACACAGCGAGACAGCCAGCGTGGCCGACCCAGGGGAAGCTGCGACTGTGTGATGGAGGAGAGAGGCGTGCAGTGTGAAGCCAAGTTAAATGATCTCAGAGACGCTGGCTCTCCTCAGGAGGCTAAATGGCCATCTGTGATCCTGCACACAGGCTGGCGCCGCTCCCACCTTTAGCT
The DNA here is from genome assembly GCF_002814215.2 of Seriola lalandi dorsalis. Taxonomy (NCBI): domain Eukaryota; kingdom Metazoa; phylum Chordata; class Actinopteri; order Carangiformes; family Carangidae; genus Seriola; species Seriola lalandi. Next base: position 270,504 of record NW_019524306.1, read on the forward strand.
TCTCCCTGCAACCTCTTTTCCATTGGCTTGATTGTTTGGGTTCGTACTTCACCTTTCAGCCGATATTATCTAATTTATAATAACAATGCCAAAACAACGTGACAGTGACTGTGTTTAAATGCACAGTGGTATCCTGGTTTTGGCTTCTACATCTCATCACCGCAGATCATGGAAAACAAGCACGTTTCCTGATCTGCATTGCCAAGTCAGACTGTCCCTTTCAGCAAGTTAATCATCATCACGTCATTTACCATAATGTTTTCTTCTATTACTCTCAGGCTATAACATCTGAAACCTGGATTAAGTGTTCAAATGCCACAGTATCCAGGTCCAGCCAGCACAAACAGGTTTCCCAAAGACAGGATATGGTGTTTACATATGCAACATTTAATTGGGATTCTCCAAAAACCTGATCATGACCAGGACACTCATGCACATGTAAACGCACTCAATGGTAAAGGGTGTCTCTGGTTGTGATGAACCTACAGGGAATTGTCTCCTGAACCCGCAGCTCCTCTCAGCTGTTTAGCCAGCCATGTTAGCGATTTATAAAGTGATGCTTTGAGCTAAGGTCAGATTGCTAACATACTCACAATGACAGTGCTAACATGCAGGCATCAGGGGTTGGGCAACACCACAAAATTTGGTTTCCAATCCGACACCCAAGTAGGATCAGGATCACTGATAACAATACCGATACCAAGACTTTTTATTGTTAAAAGCAGCTAATGTACTATCACGTAGAGAGAAATATGACATTATCCATGAGGTGAATGCATTATTAATGGGCTTCATCTCAATATATTTTAACTACCACCAAATAATTTGCTGAACATGAGGCTTTTTCTTATTGTTCTCTGTAATTACTTACAGAACCATATGCACAATACAAGACAGTTTTCAATGGCAGATGTCAAATGTTAATTCTTTAGAAGAGATAATATTACCTCTTTGGCACAAACGTATGCTGATACATGAGAGGCACAAACTGGGGCTAGGCATCACTAAAGGTAGGGTTCATCCTTTGCAGATTATGAATGTCTGCACAAAATATGGCAATACATACAATAGCTATTGAAATATTTCTGTCTGGACCAAAGTGGTGAACTAAAACCAATAGCAAGGCTAAAAAGAAATATGAAGAGACATTTTAATGATGTGGTGCAAAAAATGTAAGCTTAAATTTGGGTTTATATATTATAAGCTGCCTGGTTGGGAATCATCTTTAATTGGCGCAGATGATGCATGGAAACAATTCTCACCATAATGTGTGATTTGTAATCATGTTAAACACAAACCTGCAAGACCTCCTGTGATTAAACACAACACAGAGAGAGATACTGTAGTTCATGTTCTGACAGAGAGAGGAAAAAGAGAGACAGGGTTGGAGAAAACCGGGGCAACTATAAATAGCACCTCAGTGATGAGGGGAAAGAGGAGAGGCCACAGAGAGACTGAGAGGATGGAGAGAAACTGAGAGGTGAAAAACAGATCCGAAGAATGAGACGCCGCCTTCACCATCATGTCGTTCACAACCCAAAATGATTCTTTATTCATTACTCAAACAACTGAAGTCAGAAACAACCAATGCATGTGCAACACAGCCATGAACATAATTAGAATAATAAACCTCAAGAGAACCACATGTACACAGGTAAGTTTTGGCTCTTTGAACAAGCAACCCGTCGCAATTACTGTACAAGCTCAAAAAACAAAACAACACAAAAAAAAAAAGAAAAAGAAAATGAGGAGCACACCTCCCAGCTGTGTATTAAACAGCTGCAGTTCTGGTTGCTGAGCACAGAGGAGTCCTATCAGAAAGCACACAGGGAGATGCAGCCTAGCGCCAAATAAACTAGATATGCTGGGAGTGACTCTATTCAATAGATGTGCACTCACTGCCAGAGCCTTCTGTACACTAATAATACTAAACAGCACTGTGCCTCATTTACTTGTCAAACACTCAAATATCAACAAGTCAATCGTATAAGGACAGGGCCTGTATTTATCAAACTGCTAAATGTGACATTTTTGGGCTTAATGTGCTTTTACTCCTGCTCAAGAAAATAAATAGAAATATGCTAATTTGCTTTCTTGCCCAGAGTTAGATAAACATAGTGATACCACGCTCATGTCTCTACAGTAAATATGAAGCTATTAGCTTCTTAGCTATATTAGCTTAGCCACAAGTGAAACAGCTGCACTGCTTCTGTCCAAAACTGCCTACTAGCATCTCGAAGGCTCACCATTTCATTTATACATATACAGTATATACAGTATCTATATTTCACATCCGCACAAAGACAGATATGTAAACACAACTATTAAGAGGTTCTGATGGGCTAGCCTTTGAGCAGGGCCATGCTAGCTGTTTCCAGTCATTGTGCTAAGATAAACTGACTTGCTGCTAGCTGTAGCTTCATGTTAAACGGTGTCAATCTTCTCATCTAACTCTCTGCAAGAAAGTACATACGTGTATTTCTCAAAATGTCAAACTACTGCTTCAATAATAAAATCTATTTAGCAAACTGAGTTTCACTTCTAAATAGGTGGTTCTTAACTAACGTGTACTTATTCTAAACCTCTACAGATGTTAACACATCCTAGATGTCTGGCAATAGAAAATAATTTGGAATGGGGTGGTCTTAGTCCTTTTGCAGTTGCTTCCTCCTGTCTCCAGTTTATTTCATCACTATTCATTTAGTATAAATATTTAGATTGTCATTACTTCACGTGGTAATTGCTACTGGAGACTTCACTCAAATAAAATGAAATAAAAAGAGAAAAAAGAGTATTTGTACGTATAATTCTTAGAAGTTTGATAAATACAAACCCAGATGTGTTCAACGTACTCAATATTATACATCAATAATTTACGATGTAATAATAATAATACTAGTAGATATTTGTTAAAGAAATAAAGTACGGCATAAACTGTATTTATACTGTCTCTATTTGTGTTCATTGTCAACAAACATAATTTTTAATATATCTATGTAATTCTTTTAAAAATAGCATTATCATAGGGACCAACAGAGGAAAGGGGGGAGAAGAAGAGATATGTTGATAGGTCCAATAACTCTTGTGGACAGGAGAAAGACAGAAAGAGAGAGAGAGGGAACCAGAGGAAAGATTTCATAGAGCAGAAAGTGCTACAATACAATATAGGCATTAGTAGTTTCTCTCTCTCCTAATGGAGACATTCATTTCCTGTAACTCCTGAAAACTCACAAAATGGTTCATACTGCAACGTTACAGCCATGTTGGCTCTTACAAACATCTGCACACCTGCTGCTCAGAGCTACGCTACATTATAGAAACTGTACTCATAACGGGGGTGGGGTGGTGGGACCCAACTCGCTGCAGAACAACAGTGAAACAACGTTACAGGAGCTCACAGCTGCACATCTAGCCTCAATATTTAAGACAAAATGGAAACAAACTGAGAATGACATGCAGGGTTATGTTGCCTCATAAGTCTAATGTTGCACTAAAGTTTCATATACAGTGTCTGAGATTAAATAGCTAAGAGATGCGCAACACAAAATAGGCCAATACACTAAAATACAACCCAAGATTCAAGTACTTATCATCTAAATTGTCTCCTTTTCTTGTTTTGACAGTTCAACATTTTGAAAAATACTGTACCACACACTAATAGAAATTTTAGGAAATACTCCCCCCAACAACTGGGAGACAAGCTTTTTTTTTTTTTTTTGCACTAAAAGCCCATTAGCCTAAATTTATATTAACCATGCACTATAAGAGCTATGAATCTAAGCAGTTGCGTCACCTCATCTGGTTACTACAAAGTGCAATATCATTATCATCATCATGAGATATCAAATTTAAGCCAATTCAAAGTGTCAGATAGCTGCAAATAAACCAGTGATATACTATAAATTAAAGCAGACAAAGTCAATGCATGGGTAGATATTGAATAAATTAATAAATAACAGATTTTAAATAAATTAACAAACATATAATTCATAAGTTATGTATCACATCGTCCAGCTAAAATGTCCATGTAACACGCAAACAACCAGGCTCAAATAAATACTCTGTTTGGTTAGCAAGTCACTTTGTAAGTCCAGTCTCCATTTGGTGTGTTAAATGTGTATTGATCACCCCCTCTAACACTGTGTATCAGCAATAATACTACTCTGTAAATCAACACTGGTTCAACATGGCACTTTTTTTTTTTTTTTTTTTTAAGTTTTTAAAGAAGAGAACACATGTATGCTTGTACCTGTAAGACTAAAAATGTGCATTGAACTATCCTAAAGGAAACTCTTTGAATGTGATGTCTTCAACTGCAGGTACTGCGAGGGCTCATTTTGTATGTTGGAGCATTGAAAACGGAAACACACAGTGACCTATCCTCTCATCTAACTACATCAGTGAAGGCCGTATGAATTAATCAGCGTCAAATGAATTGTTAATGCGAGGAGCTTTGTTTCCCTCCTGCAGCTCGTATCTGTGTGTAAATATTAAGCGGTCGCTGTGCTAACAGCAATACTGGGTCTCATTTGACAGCTGCTTGTATTTGGCATTTGAATGTTAGCTGTGATTGGTTGTTTTTGGTCGTCGGTGTGTGTTTGATGGCAGCAGGTTAGGTTGTATGTGTGTGTGTGTGTGTGTGTGTGTGAGTGTGTAGCTGTACACAGAGTGCCAGCAAGCAGTAGCAGTTTGAGTGCACTTTCAGAGCTTCCCTCCAAACAATTATAAGAGTAGTTAGCTAGCTAAAATATGCCATGATTTCCCATCTGCGTGGAGTTACGGCTCCCAGTCGTCGTCGTGGTGCTGCGAGGCGATGATGACCACCACGGTGAGGATGGTGCACAGCACAATGGAGGCGATGCCAACAGCCAGGCTGATGAAGGAGAAGTTGCGCGCCTCGCGGGAGGCTATTTCCGCCGTCACCATGTCCCCTCTGGCTATCGCCGTACGCACCTAAGTGATGCCGGAATCAGGGGGGGGGGATGGGTGTGTGGGGGGGGGAGGAGAAATTACAATAGGTGTTATGTAACAAGAAGATGCACGAGTGGGAGCAGGAGAGAGTCTAAAAACACCACGGATGGATCGATTTCGCTGCAGCAGAGCCTGAATGTGCAGAACGAGGCCACACCACAAAACATTAACACACCATAACAACATATACAACTCAGACCGGTGGGTCCACGCCCTGTCAGCTCGGCTCAACTCAAAGCCGGCTGAGCAGGCCCAGAGGAAAAAATCCATTCTGTCCCGTTGCACCGACAATGGCGCAGTTATGTAACGTGGTCTGTCGTGTGCATGTTGGTCAGCACAGCCTGTCATTACAGAGGTAAAGAACAGGCACAACATGAAGCATGAGAGCCAGCAGACTGAGCCTTTACATTTCTAACATCACGCTCAACTTCACTTGTATGTTTATGTTGTAGGCAATGAACGGCTTGTAAAAGAGCAAACTCTCTCTTTTCATGCAGAGGTCATATAGACGACATAGCTGAGAGTGTGTGTAATGATGGTGCAGCTGTGTATTACACTGAACTACATCGGTTCTTTCTGCATGTGTAATCTAAACCCTGACACTCGCAGCGGCACTTCCCTCCTGCTGTTCCCCGTTTTCCCTGATTCCACATTAATTTAAAAGTATTGAAAATATTGGCTGGTGTCAGTTCAGTCACAGTTCATTCACAGTTCATTCACAGTTTGAAGTTTGATTTGGGGGAGTTTTTTTCTGTCTGTGTTTCAACCCCGCACAAACAAATTAATTCAGTTACTTCACTTATTCTGGAGTCCATGTTGACAGGAAGAAAGAGATGCAAAACAGCCTGTCACATCCTGTTTCCGAACAATCGCATTATTCAAACGCATCCAAAACGTCTGTGGGTTTGTTTACGAGAGCGAACATCTCTGCTGCGTCTCTTAATGGACGTTTTTATTATCAAAATGACAACAATCTCTGTAACGAAGGTTTCACTAATTTACCTGACGTCCATCATTTATTCAGATTTAGTGCATTTCACAAGATTGTCAAGTATTATCATCCATGTGATGAATATATTGAAGGTCTTAGTTAAAAGGATAGTTTGGGTTTTTTGATGTGGAGTTGTGTGAGGTAGTCATATATAGTTGGGGTGTATTACTTGCAGTCTCCCAGTTAGGAATGCCGACCAGGGGCACCGGCAGAAAGGCAGAGCTATGTGTTGCTGTGCACGTGGCCACGAGAAGAGACACTTTTACAAACACCCGCCGAAACAACCTAATATCCGTTGAAATGTACGCCTTATGTAGTATATTTTCAGTGGTTTATCTCCCCATGCAAAAAGCACTTTCATTCGAACAACCGTATTCCTATGAATAACCGCAACTACAGAGAGCACTGTATTAGGCCGCAGCCACAGGTCAGCTGACTGAAAGTGTAAAAAAAAAAACAAAACCGTTTGTGTGGCTGTTTATCTAGTATGTTGTACATTTACATTTGTTTTCGCTTCTGTTTCAGGCGTTTCTGACGCCCAACAGAAGCTGAATCAGTCAATCAATGTACTTCATGTGCAGGTCGGCACAAAACACAGCTAAGATTCATCCTGAGGGGAACATGAATGGCTGCTCCACATTTCGAGGCCCTTAACCCAACAGTTGTTGAGAGATTTCACTCAACAAAGTAACAGAAATGTGAACGGTGAAGCTGAGGGAAAAGTCAGGGGAGAGGCAAAGTCAGTACGAATCATCCTCTGGGGACCATGAATGTCTCTGTACAAAATTTCTTGGCGATCACTCCAATAATTGTTGAGTTATTTCAGTCTGTAAGTGGCGGACCAAACAACAAAGCCATACCTGAGGCCTTTGTGCTTGCGTGGCTGAAGACAAAAAGACTATAGGTTTAGATTTATAGCTTCTTACTTTTCTGCATTCTTATCATTCTAATGGGCAAGTGCATTGCCGAAGATAAACTGATGTGTAAAATGACTTCAAGATTCATTTACACCACAAAGTCTGTGGTAAAGGCGACATTATGTTAATAAAACCCAAAGATCAAAAAGATACTGTGAAGCAGCATTAACCTGCACTGCTTTGATGATCGCAATGATGCCTGTCGGCCAGAAGCAGCAGACGGTGGTGAGCACGGCAATGGGCAGGTAGTCGTGTGGTGGCCGACGGTCCATTAGGGTGATGCTGGGTGGCATTTGCATGGGATGAATCTGGCCCGGGGGGATTCCTGGGTGGGCTCCTCCAGCCGGCATGTAGGGCTGACCCTGAACAGAGGGAGAGAGAGAGAGAGAAGAAGAAGAAGAAGAAGAAGAAAGAGAAAGAAGAAAGAAGAAGACAGAGTGAGTACATGTGCTTTTTAAAAAGAGCAGAGCGGCTTACAAAACACGTTGCCCTCAAAAGACACAAGAACAAGGTGACATGAGCAAAGAGGACGGTGGTAAAAGCGAGGCAGAGGGAGGGAAACAGCGCCTGTTAGGATTACTCATATCAGACAGGGAGCAATGGGAAACAAGATTTCATTTGCATTTTTGACAGCCGTCTGTCAAACTCATTTAGATGGTTTTCTTTTTGTTGTTTTTTTTCTTTACAGTAGACGTCAGAGGCAAGTTAATCACAGTGCGGTGCCAATTGAACATTTTTCACCAGCTTCGCTCTCTTACAAACCACCTGCAGAGCTCAGACGTGACTGCGTCTGATGTTGTGGAAGTGTCTCCCGGTGCGCTCGCATCCCCTGGCTGTGTACTGCTGCGAGGCTAGAGAAGAGAAATCAGAGAGCGCACTGTTGCTTTAGGCTTTTAGTCCGTGAGCGGCGCGTCCGGAAATACGTGAAGCTGTGATTCATTTGTGAAGAGTCTGAAAGACGAAAAACGTGACGCTACAGGGCAGGTTTTTTCTCTTGATGACATTTTACATGCGTTCTTACCCACAATCCTGTGAGAATGTATGTGCATGAACAAAAAATCATGTGAATATTCATTTTATTAAAAGAGACTGATGTTTGGTGGTGGGACCTGTGGCAGCACAAAAGCAGCGACACTTTCAGTTATTTGATGACTCATATTTGTTTTGCGGTTTTTATTTCAGGATATAGTCTGAATGGTTTTATCTATTAATATGTACTAAATGAATGAATAAGTAAAGGCTCCAAATGAGAAACTATTAATGATCTTGTGGATTGGTTCACAACCTGCAAAGCAAAACCTTCTTTCTGCCCGTTTCTAAATTATTGTTCTGGGAATTTTGTGCCTTTGATAGATGGGAAATAGAGGAGAGATGAGAGGAAATGAGAAGAGAGGGAATGACATGAAACATACAGTATGTACTCAGTCGGATGCGTACTGGGAATTGTGTAGTTTGTGGTCGGTGCCTCATTCCCAAAACAACAGTGAAGCCCAAATGGTCTCATTTTAATAGTTTGTGGTCCAGGAGAGGTAAAACTTGACAATAGAAAAGCAAAGATTTGAGAAGAGTAAAAATAAAAAACACTATTTTGTGTAGCAGAGGTGTTTTTTTTTTCTTAATCATCTCACATCCAGCTCAGATTTATCATGTGACCTTTCGGGATGTCCTGTCCTCCAGAAACTACTCGAGGACGATGACTCTACTTATTAAAACTTATAAAAAATGATTGACGCCATTTCATCTGCCAGACGTTAAGTTCCAGCAAGCAAATGTCATTTCTGTCATATTCTGTTTTTTGTCTCTGTCTAATTTAAAGCACTTTGAATTACCCTGCGGACAAAATGTGTTGTACATATAAAGTTTCCTTTACACATTAGTTTCCAACAGCCAGAAAACTACATACACAGCGAAGCAAAGCAGAAAAAAAGCCTGGAGTTCAGACACATGCTGTAATGCAACACACGTGTACTTTTCATAAAAGCTAATCTATGGGCAAGAAATGCAATTTATATATTATTGTATATCATTACATAATATATGGAATTAGTCTATTCTGTGAATATTCTACTTCTACTCTTATTCATCTCTCTGTCCGAACAACAATCACCAAACATGTGAATAAAGCCACATCAACCGAGATGTTCAATGTTTCAAACATTGCTGCAAACTTTTCCTCTGGAAGCTCTAGAAGATAAAAGCGTGACGCTACATGCTAACGTCAACAAATGAATATTTTACAAGACATAAAACAGAGGTTGATATCAAAGAAAGGGAACATTTTAATTTATGGTTTTGTAATTCTTATAATTTTCTAATACTTTCCAAAGTAGTTTCCAGGAAAAAAAACACATAATTTTGTATGAGTTATAGGGAAAATAGAGACATTGTTTCTTTAGTGTCTTTCCAAGACACTTTCTAGTAATAATTATTTTCTAATTATTTAGAAACCTAAGAGGTAAATTAAAATGTTACCCAAATTAATTTTCAGCCATCAAGTCTGTAAATGTGAAAGATGAAAACATAAGAGTGATTATCTGTGATATGAAATGTACAGTGTGCTGAATTTTGAACAGAGACTGGTGTAATCCTGCAGCAGCCTGATGTCACACCTGCGAAATCTTTAAAAAGTGTCGTCTCTGACTCACCGATGCCATGGGGTACACGGGTACGTAAGCCGTGCAAGGCTGCAGCTGAAGCGGGTAGCCCGGGTGGAGGTATCCTACAGGGGGGTGAGGCATGGTGCCTCCGGGACCCTGGGTCTGGACGGTGTATCCCTGCGGGGCCCCAGGAGGTCCCAACGGGCCGCAGTGGAACTGGGTTTCTTGGAGGTAACCCTCTGAGCCCGGTGGAGGAGGCGGGGGAGGGTAGCTGGGCTGGGTGCCCGGCGCAGGAGCCATGTTGGGGTGTTGGGGTATGTTGGGGTCTTGCGGGCCAGCGAGGTACGGGGGAGGCTGCATGGTCTGACGGCCAGAGTCATCGAGACCTGAGAGAAGAAGAAGAAGAAGAAAAAGAGGAAGACGAAAGCAGGTAGGAGAGGAATCAGAAATAGAAAGAGTAGAGGAAGAAGAGTTGAGGACAGAGATGTACGAGTGGGGGCATGTTATCTAACTCAAACACGGCTATGTTGAATGTAATATGTCTTATCTCAGTGTTGAGGAGGGGATTACACAATTACACAGACAACAGCTCCTCAGTAAGACTTCAGAGAGCATCCACGCAAAAAAAAGAAAAAAAGAAAACGCCTGATAGTTTCCAACCTGTGCAGGTTGTGTGCTAATGATGACAGTGATTGACATTTTCACCCCAGAAGAAGAAAAAGGCCTTTTTTTCTGTCTCTCTTCAAAACAATGTTTACCATCAGTTAGAAATGTGACATTTCTGAGATGGAGAGCTTCATCTGATGGTCTGAACTGAAGCAGCCGTCGGATTTTGGGGCGTCTGAACATTTTCCACTCACACTCGTGCTCCCTTTGTGTTTGTTCAACATTGAAAATGACTGATAGGGTGTCGTGTTTTCACGGCAGGGACGTGGCTGAGGGTGCTGTAATCCATTCTGACAGGGACATGAGGAGGGAGGGAGGACGGGGACAGAGAGAGAGAGAGAGAGAGAGAGAGAGATGGAGATAGATGGAGGTGAGGATGAAACAAGAGAGGAAGAAGGAGAGCAGGAGGCAGTCAGAGAGCAGAGCGGCTGAATGATGAGGGTTGACGACTTGTGCTCGGGGACCGGCTTTACGTAACAGTCCCCAACTCTGTCACAAGCAGGAACTGGACCAGAAACAGACAGAGGGTAAAGGAAGCGAGCATGAGGGAGGGGACACCTTTAAAAGGTCATAATAAGACGTGACGAGTAGCTCAGCAAACATGACACAAAATATACATGCGAGTGAGCTGGTGGCATACTTTACATTTACGGGTTTTTCATTCAAAGTCGGATGAAAATTATGAAAATGGTCAAATATGGGGTGAAACAGAAGAAAGAAAATGTAGTTTGGAGGATTTTCAGTTGAGTCCCGATGAAAAAATCGGGAACATGAGATATTCAGAAGTCCAAAACGTTGGCATTAAACAGCAACTGGTAATACAGGAGTTATTTCCAGCAAAAAAAAACTGCATGAAAATTCACAAAACCGTGAGCTGAGTGAAGTGGCATCTATAAACAAAAGGTTGTGACCTTTTGTTTATAGATGCTTAAGATTTAGCATTGAAACCACTTCACTGAGCTCTGTTTTGTGAGTTTTCTTGCTTTTTTTCTGCAGCTGATTCACAAATCGTTGCTGAAACGACACTGAACTGAAAATCTATCCATCCATCCCTCTCGTTTTCTTTCCTCTGTTTCACCCGTAGCTTTGCTCTTTCTCAGTTCCACCGTCAAGTGTGAACAAGAATGAATCTCAAATCTAGAGGTGGTGCCGAGATGACTGAGGAGAGAGGAAAGAAAAACGTCTTCCCTCCTCTCACGTTTATTTTTATTCTTGTGAATTATTGAATAATTTTTCATCTCATCAGGCCTCTGAAAAAGATTCAAATCAAACAGGGATGTGTTCTGCTGATGAAGGGTCACGAATAGATGTGTCTTTGTTTAAACTGGTTTACAAGCCTGAATCTGGATGAGCCCAGGCAAATAGATGATTTAATCACTAGTCATTATTTTGGAACTCCCTTCATAAGAAAGTAGATGTCAGGTCTCATTAATTAGTGTTATAATTGACAAATGTATATTGTAGTAGCAATGTAATATGTTACAGCTCCTTTTCTATCATATTAGTTTCTTTTGCTTGTTGTATTTATGTTTTTTAAGTTCAAAACCAGCTCATTTTAAATTAAATTATACTGAGCTGAACATTTAATAACAATTTTGGACTAATACTCACAACTAATCCAGTTCTAGACATAATGTTTATTGCTAATTACAAATTATTGATCAGTAGTTTAAAATCTATCATTTAGTTGTCACTATTCCACTGCTGATGGTTTCTAACAGCAACACCTTCACAGTTTGATTTCAAATCAAGATATCAACATTCATACAATAATTTTAAAACGGTTCATTTAAAAATAACGCCACCGTTAACAAATAAAAACTAATGTGTGTGTCTGTGCTAAATGGGAAGCGTGATGTCACTGTTCTCGTGAATGGAATAAGATTAATGATTGCTCCAGTGATGCAGCTTCCTCAACACTATAGCAACTACATGTAATATTAACGTAATTAGTTATTAGATGTGTTTAACAAGTCAAGTCAATTTTATTCATACATTTTTTTTTTTATCCTCACAGGTCCATTGTGTCAGCAGTGAAGAACAGAATAGATCAACTTCATTGATTACATAATAAAGGCAGACGATGAATAATGCGTTTGTATAAATAATATTTCAGATATCAGCAGCTGGCAGATCAGTTACAGTGACAAAATGATACTGGAGCCTCTTTTAGTAGATATAAGTTGTTGTTTTTTTTAAAAAGGGGATAGTAAAAACAAATACAGCTTCCTTTTTTTCTCACCACCTGCTTTCAGGTGGGTCTGCAGGTGTAAATGAATCTCTCATCTTAGATCAATTCACAACTCTGAGCTTCACATGTGCCAGATCATGTGATGTGTACAGTAGCACAGTAGCATCCAGGCTCTGCTTCAACTGAAGGGAAACAACACAAAGACATCACAGGAGTAGCTGCAGCTGTTTTTACAGTTAGCTTTCAGTGTCATTATCAGCTTTGTTATTGCTTTATTCTGCTGTTTGTTCTACTCTCGCTGTTTGAGCTCCATCAGAAGCAGTTGGTGCTTCAACGTCATGAAATAAGACAAAAAAAGAAAGAAAGACAGAAAGGAAACTGGGAAGACGAGACAAAAAAAAATGGCTGTAATATGCACCAGACGTTGAGGATTATTGTTAAAGGCTGTTAAACACGCGCGAGTGATGGCGTGCACGCGCAGAGGACACCCACACTAATGTCCGTAGTCAGGAGAGATGTACGTGGGCCTGTGCGTAATGATGATTATTGTGAGACACATGGAGAAAAAAAAAAAAAACTATAATAAATTGTGAAATTGCCTGTTTATATAACTATCAGTGGAAGTCTTTCGCGTTTTATGTAGAAAATATATCAAATACAAACAAAATACTCAACTTGAGATAAAAATGTAATCACGTCAAGTCTGATAATGCGACTTTAAACTCTCTATTGGGCGCCATGGACATACTATGAGGCCCTATGGTTATTTTCTTTTTCTCCCCCCCAGGCTGCGCCCACACAGCGGTGCATCATCCTATAGACACAGCGCTGTGCAGACAAACGGCGGATTGGAAACAAGAGGGGGGGAGCTGGGAAAAAAAAAATGTATATGACACACAAAAAGATCTGACATGTATCGAGCAGGCGACACAAAGACAGAAATAACATATGTCCTCACCTCGGAAGTGGCTCAATCAAGCTGCTAATTAGGCTTCAAAATACGCCACAGTGTAAGACAATTCAAACACTCACCGTGTTTTTCCGACGACATCCCTTCTTCCGATCTTCTGTCCTCCTCCTCGGATCGGATGTTTTTTTTGTTTTTTTGTTTTTTGTGTTTTTACTCCAGCTGCAGGTGAACAATCCCTCCTTTCGTGCGCGGTGATGCAGACTTTTATTCCAAACGTGTATGTGTGCAGCCCATCCTCAAGATGCCTTCATCTTTAAAAGAAAAAAAAAAAAAGAAAAAAAAATGGAACCCACGGTTTAATCATAAAAAAAAAAGACTTCAGGTGTTTTAAAGTAAAATCCAGCTCTTCTCCAGCGCACTGGTCTGCTCAGTATCTCTCCTCTCTCTCACTCGACTGTGTATGTGTATGTGTGTGTGTGTGTGTGTGTGTGTGTGTGTGTGTGCGTGTGTGGCTGGTTGTCTAATAAGGTTTCTCCACTAACGCGTCGCCGTACATTGAATTAATCAGACACAAAGCCATCGTTGTCTTAAAGCGACAGCCCGGACTGGGGGGGGAAAAAAAACCCGCACAGGCACTGAGCCGGAACGTCCCATTACTGAACCAACAGAGAGCCTGCCTCTGAATTAGATGGATTTCTTTCCTTGCGTGACATGTCACCACCTCAGTTTTTCCTCTCACGCATGTTGTCCTCGAATGATGCTTCTAGCAGAATTTTTTTTCTTTCTTTCTTGCAAAAGCAAAGCCAGGAGAACAGAGCAGTGATGATGAAGCATGCAACCAAACGTTTTCCTTTATGTCTTATAATTATAGTTTGTACAAATTTCTCAGGAAATAAAAGACATCATATCACATTTCTTTTTGGATACAGATTTTTATTACTGTACAATAAATTACAATCCAGATTTCATGTTCATTCCCTGTCTGTACTTTGGTCTTTTGATTAAAATCATTCCCTTCTTCATGGTCAGGAACTGTCATGTAAACATCAACATGTTTTGTAGGCACATACAGCACTTGTAAGCAGGAACATGTTAACTCGCACCATCTCTTTACCTCCCCCATACACGTCTATCTTTCTCGCACCTTTCACACAAAAGGAAACGCTCGGCTGCAGGCACCTCGGCATGATCTCACACTCGTCCTCATCCTCACCCTCCCTGCCTGTCTTCATCCCGTCTCAGTGGGTGTAGAGAGAGGCGGTGAAGACGATGTCCCTGCGGATGGCCAGGGAGGCCCTCTCCATCTTGCTCCCCAGGACGGAGTCTCCCACAATGCGGGCGGCCTGTCGCACCTCCTTCAGCACCTCGTCCAGGCGCTGGATGCAGCGGACCACCGTGCCCTCCTGGACGTCCGTGAGCAGGGCGATCTCTGCGAACGGCTGGCGATGGGACAGCAGGTGCAGAGGAAGGGGAGAAAGTGACACGGTGAGATGGCGTGTGCGATGCAACACAAGTGGGGAAAAGGGTTGTACATGAGGAGGAGACGTTCAAGTAGCACACAACCAGAAGGAAATATGAATTCTGTTGGAGAGATCTTGGGATGATTAACAGGATGTAGAAAAAGACAAAATGTGCTCCTGCTACACAAAACAACCGGTCTCATGCCAGAACCAGTCGTTCCATTTGTTCTTAAGTGGCATGAACAAGTAATTTAAGAGAATTTATGGCACTCACCAATTTTGTTTTACTCTGAATTTTCTCTGAGGTGCAAGAGGCTCGGTCCAAACACTTGTTTGATTTGAGAATTGTAATGCCTCAATCTGAATGACGTATTATACCAAAGTCAGCCAAAATGATTTTATACTTAACACAGACTTAATGTTAAATGAATGTACTGTTCATCATATTGTCATCAACGCTGCTGTGCTTACCAAATTATGAGAGTTTATGGTTTCTATTTGCACATTTCAGTGACTGTTGGGAATATTCTCTCACTCCATCAGCTCTCAGCTCAACAGTCTTTCTGCAGGTCGCCGTCCGGTATCATCCTCTGTTAAACTGTAACACCTGAGTGCGACATCGCCGACTGAGGGCTGTAATATTCCCTAGTCTAATATGACCGTCTCTCATACTAGTCATGAACCACTTCAGAAAGATGCTTTTCAGCCTCTAGCTTCATGTCAGGACACTCTTTATGTCTGTCACAGCACAGTGCTGCTCTGAAAATACGTCGCTGAAAGATGTATTATTAACATTTTACTAATTTT
Organism: Seriola lalandi dorsalis; assembly: GCF_002814215.2. Lineage (NCBI taxonomy): Eukaryota > Metazoa > Chordata > Actinopteri > Carangiformes > Carangidae > Seriola > Seriola lalandi. The sequence continues at coordinate 286,014 of NW_019524306.1, forward strand.
TCCAGGTCGTCTAACACAACTACTGACTGTGTTTCACTTATTCTTTTTGTCTGCTCATCTGCGAGAGCACGATTTGAAGCTCTGCAGTGTTTTACTCTTTTAGTCAAATTTAAGTGAATGAAACCAGCGCAGAAACAGAACAGGAAGCCGAATGTGGCGGTTTTATTACTGTCATAAATGGTAATGATGAAATCTCCCGAGCATGCACATCCTGATAAAAAGTGCCATCAGTGTCATGTCACGTGTTTGTCCAGTTAAGAGTTTGGTGAACTTAGGTTTAAGATAAGAATATGAAAAAAAATAATTGAATCATTTAATCATTAAAAAACATTTTTCCAGGTAAAAAAAAGTCAAAAATGAACTGTGTCCAGCCTCTTAAATGTGAATATTTGCTGGTTTTCCCTATGTGATAGTAAACCGAATATCTTTGGGGTTTGAACTGTTGGTTTAATAAACCCATTTAAATATGTCAACAGGAGCTTTGGGAAATTATGGGAGATGTTTTTTGTGATATTTTATCAACCAAACAATTAGACAATCAATCATTAGTTTCAGCCTTAATATTAAAAAAATATCTTTTGCATTTACATCTGGTACTTCATTAATAAGCTTTTCTGTTATGTGGATTCTGCCTGCATTGTTACAGGATCTGAATCTATGAGCAGAGCTGGACCTGAACAAACATGGTGTGTCCAAGCTCAAGACAAGCGTGGCTCCCCATGTTCATCTTGCCGAGGAAGGGGTTAATAAAATATAAAATATTCTGATAAAATATCCACACACAGTTTGCATGATCACACCAGGTGTAAATGGGGTCAAAATCAAATGCAACAAAGGGTTAAACCTCACCATGCCTCTGGCCCAGCAGTACACCACCTCTGTCAGACCAAACTTAAACTGGCCTACAAACTCCTCAGCTGTCTGTGGTATCCCACAATCCCTCTGCAGCTCTCCGATTCGCTGGGCCACTGTCAGCACCCGATCGATGCCCTGAAAGACCAAAAAAAGAGAGACAGAGAGAGAGAGAAGGGGGAACAGGTGGGAAACAGTAAGTTACGCCTGAAAGACAGAGATTTTACTTTTACAAGCCGCCTTTAAATGCATCACTCTAGCCTTTTAGTGTTAACAAGATGACCTTGTCATTTACGCTCAAAAAATCTGCTTCACAAACCGTGCCAGGATGTGTCTGCTCTTCTAGAACGGCAGGTCTTAGGACACAACCTGGGTCATCACTAATTTAAGCCCTCATAAAGCACTTTCGTGTATCAGGGCCGGTTCAAACACACACTGACACAGCGAAGGCGTATTCGTCAGAGACAGTCCACACGAGTGAATTAATAAGTGAGCAAGTGACTGGGATGAGTTAGGTGAAGTGCCCTTGTTGTCCTTTCTGCAGGGCGGGGATGTATACATCAAATCTCTACAATGTAATACAATGTGAGAGTGTGTGTGTGTGTGTGTGTGTGTGAGTCACTGATGGAGGAGGCGAAGTCTGTACAGTTAGTACTCAAACATCATGTTCGCTGTCACTATAATCTTTTTTTTTTTTTTTTTTTCATACAATACAAGCAAGAAAACTGCAGCTTGTCCTCACCTCCTGCAGTGTGTTGGTAATGTGCGGCTCCACCTGTGTGTTCTGTGTGAAGATCAAACAGGACAGCAGGGCGGCGCTCTCTTCGGGCGCCAGCGGGCTCAGGACGTTCTCGAACAGCAGCTCGGTCAGCAGCAGCTCGTGGCTGCTGATCTGACAGGCTACACGTCCTTTCAGCTGCACCGCCCCGCTGCTGTCGACGTACTGGAGGGACTGAAGAACCTGGAGGAAAACAAGCGGGGGGAATAAAGTTCTTTAAAAGTCTTTGTTCAGGACCAGTCGAGCTGGGATCAGCACGTGGCTGAACCTTCATTTGGTTAAAAGGAAACTGAAATGCTACTTCATTCCTCTTTGAAATGTGTATGTTAAAGGAAAAAAGCTTTCATCAATAATATCATATCCCTTCTGCCTCAGCTTCTTGCTCTGCTTCACTCACGTGGACAAAAAAAACTAACATTTCTGTCACAAAATATGGTCAAGTTACAATAACTTTTACCTTTGGAGTCAGTATTACAGGTTCAGAGTAATACTGATGATCTAGGACACGGTTTCTCAGTATTTTTATGGCCTAAAATTCTTATAAAGCCTAGCAACTGTTAATTAGTTTGTAGCCATGCTAATGGGCTCTAGTGATGGCAATGTTGGTATATTGGTCAGTTCACCAACTAAAATATCTACTACTGGTTAATTTGCCATGAAATTTTGCACAGTCATTCATAATTCCCAGACGATGAACCCTGCTGACTTTGGTGATCCTCCGACTTTTCCTCCAGTGCCTCCAGCAGGTTGACAATGATGGTTTTTGGTGAAACATCTTGGCTGTTGATATACTACCATGAAATTGAATTCAGACATTCCTGTGCCCCTCAGGATGAATTGTAATCATTTTACCATCATCCACCAGCACCATCATCAGGTCAAACTTTCTATTTGTCCAATACGATGGTTTATAATCAAATACCTGGAAAACGGATGAGTCCCATCATCGTGAAGTGTAATTTCTCCTATTTTGTGCTATAAGCAAATGTTAGCATGCTACACTATGATGTGACCATGGTAAACATGATACCTGCTAAACATCAGCATGTTAACATTGACATTAGCATTTAGCTCAAACCACCTCTGTGCCTAGCTACAAGCATAGCTGGAAACTCTTTGTCTTGTTTACAAATACATTAAAGAAATATTTAAACATCCATATCAAATTTCCAGAAACTGATTAAGTGGAAAATTTGTTAAATAGGTGATCAACAATTTTGAAAATGTATTGTTAATTTAAGTTGTTTATGAAAAATGCCAAATATTCAGTAGTTCTAGCTCTGCTGATCGACTGAAAGATTTATCCAGCTCTAGAAGTGACCTTATTTTGAAAAATAAAAGCGCCCTGACAGAAACAGGTCAGGACAGCGAGTCAAACATCTGATCCAAACCTTGATCCTCTGGTGGTATTCAGGCAGCAGAGACAGAGACTGGTCCGACACCAGGAACAGGAGCCTGTCCAGCTCCTCCTGCACACTCATCCTCTCCTTAACCCGAGCAAACTGAAAACACACACACAGACACACACACACACACACACACACACACAGTGATCACTTAACTTGAGTATACAACAGCAGCACTGCGGCGCTTGACCTGATTTCAGAGCGGTGCTGCATAGTGACGGGGAGGAAAATGCTTCCTATTGTATTCTCATTGACAGCACAGAGTAGTCTCTGAGTGAATACAATACATAAACCCACTGAGGCCAATTACTGTATACTAACAGCTTGAACTGTAGAGCCTACTGCATTAACCACCGCTTTCCAATACCCACAGTGCTTCACACAAGGAAGTGTGAATCTGCAACGATGAGAGGAGACAGTGATACTGCAAGTAAAAGCTTATCTTGCAAAGTAATGAGAGAGCTTGCGTGAGTGCGTGTGTGTGTGAGTGTTAGTGTGCGTGTGTGTGTGTGAGATGGCTCAAGTGACATGCTGTGCCTGTGAGACAGTGATGAGCGGCAGCTATGGGCCTATATGGGTAATTATAGAAACGGGCGGCTCCGATTCTTGCATCTTATCTCCTAATGGAGGCTGCCAGGAAGACAGGATGCACAACACAAAAGCAGAAATGTTGTGGCGGAGTTTGATGTTATTATTGTGAAACTAGAGGAGAAATGATGGATGGATAAAAGGAAACCGAGGCTGGAATGAAAAGGGAGAAATGAGGGGAGGCATCACAAGGGGGCCAATTGTAACGCAAGTGTCTTATGTAAGGGTATGATGTTAATTAGCTGCATAAATATGCGATCGCAGCACAAAGGAATTGGAGTCTTTATTAACAAACAGTGAAATGGAACACTTCCCTTATTATTCATCTGCACAGTGCGTCTCAAAAATATAAATAACTCCTCTGGGAAATGAAAAGAGCGTTTTTTCTTCAAGGACTGCCTCAGTGATTAAACACATCAACACACACACCAACACACACCTGCTCTGCGAAAGTGGGCGTGTGTATGCAGTTGAAGTCTTTGAGGCTCTCCTGCAGCACACGGAGCCTCATGGCGCCCTCCACCACATCCACGCTCTTCAGCTGGAGGTCGTTCACGGGGTCGAGCGTCGCTATGCCGGTGGGGTTGGCCTCGGCCAATCGCAGGAGCTCCTGGGTCGCCGTGGAGATGGCTTGGCCGGGAGGGTCGTGCCTAAAGGGCAAGATGGAGCGATGAAGGCAGTGAGAAGGCGAGCAGGGAAGATGACCTCCTTTTTAACTGTGACAGTTTTGAGTTAAAGTATTGTGTTCTACATAATGGACAAGAAACTGTGGTAATAAAAGCATGAACGCGGACCTGGATACACATTGTTGTAAAACTTAATTATGTCCAGAAGATGGTCCTAACAGGGTTCTAGTGTGTGAAACACCCTAAGACAATCTCACAGGTGAATTACTATAGCTGTGTGTTTGTCTACATAGACGATACTATTCATAGATTTATATACATGGATAAATACTTTATTAATCCCAAATAAAATGTAAGTAAACCAGCATCTTAGAATACACTGGTGCAGTACACATGATACAAACCAGTGGAAACCGAACAAATGAAGTAGCGACAACCAAATCAATTAAAAGGCAAAATAACTACTAACGAGCAGACTAACGAGACTAACTGGTACACTAATGACAAGCAGATGAGACATGTCAAGCCAATCTGATTAGATGTGAGCTGTGCATGCATGTAGAGAAGGCAATGTGCAAATGGGCGTCACGCAAATTTAAATAAATACTTTATACTGTATATCAGAGCAGGCCTACAGTTTGTCAGCCACTCGGTCCAAGTAGCTGTAAAATAACACCACACAATATCATGTGAAAAAGCAAGTAAATGTTCAAGTTGTAAAAATGTGTTTTTTATAATTAGTTGAAGTGCACTTGCACCTTTTTTTTGGTTTATTGTATGAATTTATTTCGTGATGTGTGAGTGTGTAAGAACCGGCTTGTTGAATTAAAGACTAAAAGGTGCCCTGTGACGTTTTGTTTGCGTGTTTACATGTTGAATGCGTTTCCATTTTACTTCCTCCACTTCAAGCCCAGCATTGTTTACATGGCTGGTTACAAGCTCGCAGTTCTTCTTCTTCCCTGCCTTTGTTTATGCGTACCATATCTTTATTGCCATTTTACTGCCACCAACTGTCGGTGAGCAGAACAGCAACGGTAGGATGTGGATCAGGCCGTACACATGCACGTACGTCCTCATGCACAAGCTACAACATTGCAAGTGGTCAGAAACTCCACAGTTAAAAACTCCACTGTTAGATAATGCTTCTATCATATACAGTGGAGTAGCATTCTGGTTTTAAGGAGGTAATCAGAGTTCCCCTGAGAACTCATACGACGCACATTCACACACACCTGAATCGTGGTTGTTGTCTCTTGTTGTAGTTGTCGATGATCCTGTCAGGAATCACTTTGAGGGTTTTCATTGTGATGGCAGAAATGTCCTGAAACTTCAGCTTCTGTACTGTGTGGCTGCAAGAGCCTGAAAAAAGAAAAACAAGAAAAAATGTTTTTTAATCAAATTCTGTTGCTGCTCAAACTGCAAATTGCTCTGTGAAAGCATCAAAAAAATATGTGTGGGCGGTTTTAGAGAATGTGTGGGGAAGGCTGTGGATAGAAATGAAATTCTGTGTTAATGAGAGGAAACCAGAATGCGTGTGTTTGTGTGTGCATGTGTGTTTGTCTGTGGGTGTGTGTGTGTGTGTGTGTGTGTGTGTGTGTAGAAGTGCAGAAATGTGCAGTCCGTCAACTCACCTTCAGGTATGAAGAGAGCTGTGTTGTAGAGGTGGGGGAAGGCAGTGTTGTTTCCTTTTCCGTCTCCTTCTTCATTTCCTTTCTCACAGATGATCAGAGAAGTGAATGTGCGATTCACAGAGTCACTGGACACCTGGCACGGAGACAAGATGGGACGGATGAGTCAAAAAGACGAGTTGTGGAGTCGAGGGAATACAACAATCGTACAATGTTCACACATGAACAACAATGAATTTTTAGTGCTGTTGTCCTGGGTTTTACCCAAACCTGGCCTTTCTTTATTCTGTGTGAGTTTTCTCAACGTGTAAGTTTTCACTCCCTGGTGAATGCTGGCATTGGCTGCTGAAAGGGAGTTACATAATTAAATAAAGGTTAAATTAAAACCACTAACGGCTAAAATGTCTGAATTAACTACAGTGTCTCTGTTTGTTTAGCTGAAGACAGTAAATTCATTTGAAATATTCCTGTACAAAATAAATAAACTCTGTATCCCAGGTTTGGGTTTGGCACTACAGGTGACATATTTTCACTTAGCAGGATTTTGGATGTCTTCATCTGCTGCTACTGTTTCAGAAAAACACTCACACTTACCTGCAGGATGACACCCAGGGCGTTGAGATGCTGTTTGTTGTTAACCACCACAACCCGACCCACAGACAGAGCTTTCAGCCCGTTCACAGACTCCAGAATAGCACGCTGGAAGCAGAGGAAATGTAGTCGATAAACAAGCAGCTGATTAAAAGCTGTTTAGAGTTTGCGCCCAACCGTGTGTGCTTGTGTACCTGGAGGGATTCGGTGGTGGTTCGTAGCTCCGTCACTGTGTGGTAGTAAGGCATCAGGTCGGACAGCTGGCCCTCCGTGTCCAGAGGAGGCAGACAGGACAGCGCCTGCTTCAGCTGGCCGATCCTCTTCTCCTGAGCCTGGAGCGGGAGGAAGAGGAGGAGGAAGAAGAGGAAAGGAAACAGGAAGCTTTTATAAACACATTTGTCAGTTGTCATGAGTCGGAAGAGGTGTGACAGAGATGAGCGAAGAGGAGAAGGCACAGGAAGAGAGGCTGTAGCTGTGGCAAAAAAAAAAATCTTGCTTTTTATTCCTTATTTTCTAGTTTTAGTCCTTTTTAACTGCAGCGTTACAGTTCAGTGTTTGGTGTATGTTACCTGAGTGTCTCTGTGGCTTTCAGAGAAGCTCCTTCTCATCATGTCGGTCACACGGAGGGCTTCGACTCGCAGCAGGTTGAGGATCATAGTGTAGGTCAGTCTGAACTGGGACTGGAGGATGGTAGGCTTACCCTGCGCCAGACAAAGAACATGATGCCAACGATTTACCAATATGTTTCCATTATAGGTTTTTTTCTTACTCCTTTCCGTTTTCTTTCCTCTGCCTTTCTTTAATTTCTCAGTTTACCGGTATAACACAGAGGTACACAGGTTTTTAGTGCAGGACTTCACATCAGTGAAGGAAACCTGAACAAAATCGATCTTGTGCAAAAATCCAATTTAAAGACCAAAACCAACGACACATTAGTCTTTCTGAGTTCCCTCCCCTGTCTATGGCAAAGCTATAACAAGCTTTGGATACACAGGCAATATTTGTTAGTAAGATAAATTCATAAATTCATTGTTGTCTTGGCAAATATTGAAATAAAGGAGCATTTTTCATATATTTTTTCCTGCTGGTCTTCAAAGCTAAAAAAAAGAAAAAAGAAAATCAATTTCATATTCGTCTGCCAATCTACACCCAGTCTTTGGAAAAGCTTATGTATGTAAAGAAACTGCTAAAAATATCATTGCAAACAGCTAAACTAACTTCACATTAGCTGAAGAAGAGAGGATGCTGCTCTTTGTACATTTTGCAGAGAGGATAAAACTCCCATCGGAGGCAAATGAGGTTTATTTCTGTTGAGGAGCACATTGAAATCGAGATGCTCCTCTCCAAACTGCCGCAGAGGGAGAACGAGTTAAAATAGCCCACTCAACTGTGTAATTAAATGTTAAATAACCCAGCATGCAACACTGTCCTTGAAATAAACAGGAGGCAGAGCGCTACTTTGGGATATTTATATCTAGAAATGATGACCAGGAGATTTGATGCCAAACCGACCGGTTTATAAACTCATGTGTTACAGTCATTCTGGGGACCGAAACATGAAGGGGGCCTCACCAGCATCATGACATGCAGATCTGCCATCTCATGAACGCCCGCTTTACACAGAATAATGACGGTGCCTGTGGCGTCCAGCCCTCTCCTCCCCGCTCTGCCCGCCATCTGAATATATTCACCTGAAAGTACAGTTCAGGAACATAAAAGAGATATCAGAATACTGTTGTTTCCCTCAGCTCCGATTCATCCTCAGAGATGAAAGAGCATAATAAATGTGGGCTCAGATGAAAGGCAGGAAAGACGCAGACAGGGACAGGGAGCACCAAACCTGGCAGCAGATTTCTGAAGCCGGTGCCGTCGTGCTTTCTGATGCTGTCGAACACCACAGTCCTGGCGGGCATATTCACTCCCATTGCAAAAGTCTCGGTGGCAAACAGCACCTGGGAGATGAAGCGAAGATGCAGAAGAACAGTTTTTAAACCTCTGGGCCAACATGTGCGTACAGATTGAAGCTTGAAGCGGCGGATCGACAGGTTTGCAATAAAACCAGTCATTTTAGCGCACTGCTTCTCGTTACCTTTACGAGCCCTCGCGAGAAGAGCATCTCGATGACCTCCTTCAGTATCGGCAGGATCCCGCTGTGATGGACTGCTATTCCCCGCTTCAACAGGTCCCTCATCTGCAGGATCTAAACACAAGATTCTGAAATTTTAATCTCACATATTGTGGTTGATTTATTTTTTGTTAAGGCTGAATTAAGGCTAAACTACATATTCGTACATCTGACCGCCCTAATCTCAAAGTAGGAGCTTGACAGAATAGTGAAAAAATAAATTCATCATCACTTGAGGACGCCGCCTTTTTTTTTTAATTTTAAGGGCTAAGCCGAGCGTTCTTTACCTGAGGCAGCTGTCGGTCTCCTCCCCGGAGGCGACTCAGGCTCTTCTGGAAGAAGGAGTGGATCTCGGCCTTCTCTATGGACGAGGTCAGGTCCATGGACTCCAGCGAGCGGGCGTTCTCGTCGCAGCGCGTCCGAGAGAAGGTGAACGCAACCACCGGGGTCTGATGCCGCTGGGACAGGAAGTGCAGGAGGCTGAGCCACACCGCTCGGTCCTGGGGATGATAGGAAGACACGCAAAGGATGTTGTTAAGAGAAAAATCAACCAGCGGTGAGGGGACAGAAAAGAACGGACAGGAGTTACCTGACTAGCTGAAGTGTTGTGAGAAGTGCTTTTTGTGCCGAATGATTGTGCATGTTTGCTGGTTCGCTCCTTCTTCGCATCAACAGCTGCATAGTACCTGAACAAACAACACACACTCCCTTTATGACAAACAGCTTCAAAGTTTTTCTCTGTGCTCTGTGAAAATAATAACCAGCTACTGAAGTACCACAAAGCTGCGGATGAGAGAAAAGCTGTACCCTTTAGTCAGGAAGTTGCCTGCAGCATCCACCAGCAGGAACATCTCTTTCTGAGTCTTGGTGCTGTTTCCTGTGTACAGATTATGCTCCAAAGGCACAGGTCTCTTCATTGTGCTGATCACGTAAATATGCCTCTTCTTAATACGACTGGAGACGAGAGTTTGAGAGGGAAGAATGAGAAATGTTCAAAGAATACAAAAATACAATTAATAATAAAAAATAAAAAAATACAATTGTTGTGCCTCACAAATGGTTTTTAAACACTCAGTGTTTTGCACTTACCCGATCCATTCGCTAAACTCCAGGGCATTTGGCACTGTGGCGCTAAGTAGAATGATACTGACGTGATCGGGAAGCATAATCAAAACCTCCTCCCACACAACTCCTCTCTGAGGAAAACAAAGGGAGGGCGAAAAAGGAGAGGAAAACTGTTATTCTTGACTTCAACAGTAAATCAGATCACTGAGGAAAAACAGCGGGGACTTGTCCCTGACCTCGGCATCATTGATGTAGTGAACCTCGTCAAAGATCACCCACTCCAAGTCTCTGATGACCTCTGATCCGTTGTACAGCATAGACCTGAGAGAGGAGAGAAGGAGCAAAGACTCTAGAAGCTCATCCATCTTTGTTAAAAACACGACTCTAATATTTGTTCCATATCTGTACCTGAGGATCTCAGTGGTCATGATGAGACATGAGGATTCAGGACTGAGCTGGACGTCGCCCGTCAGGAGTCCAACGTCACCGAAGGTGTTCTTAAAGTCTCTGAACTTCTGATTGGACAGAGCTTTAATAGGGGATGTGTAGATGGTCCTATCAGAGGACACAATGAGGAGATTCAGAATATGATATGAAAAACTACAACATTACTAACTTATATAAAATACATTTGCAACTATCAAGTTAAAACATTACATTTCTAATTAGTCAATTATCAAGGTTTTGGGATATGTTAAACGATTACACGCTGCTCTGAAACAAGCTGTGGACACAACAGTAAGTTTGCACAGAAGTCCTTGCATTTTACAGTTGGTGTCTGCCAATGATCACATACAAGATCACAAGGAACATGACCCACTAACATAAAGTTAGTGACGTGTGCTTCAAAAACAAACCGGCAATTACCTTGCATCGCCATAGGTGTCGCCCAAGATAACGAAAAACTGAGAAATTTGAGATTGCTACTTTAAGTTAACATAGCAAACATGGCGGCAAACAGTTGCTTTGTTACACCTCCACTTCCAGTAAATATGAAAGCAACATATGATTTTTTTGAAGCTTTATTCCCCATGAATGGAAGTACAGTTTACTCTCCTTTAGTCTTTAGCCTTTTTCTTTTTTTTTTTTTTTTGGTCCATATTTGAAATGTGACCAAGCAAAAAAATTTGACAGGCATTTTATCTCTCCAAATGTTTGTGTTGGAGTATCTGTACTGTTTTGTGATGTTGGTTTTTTAAAATCTTTACTGCTAATCAGTCAGCCATTATGCTAGCTGTCTGAGGCTAATATGTTGCTAACAAAATTTAAATTAACTGTTAATTTACTGTTGGGCTAACCATTTGATGTTTTATTACACGTAAAAATAAAACACTAAACATACTAAACATGCATATGTGTATGTAGTACACTAATTACTGCGTTGTACATTCTATGGGGACCTGAGGGATAATGTAACTTATTTGACCGTTAGCTATCTGACAGTTTGTTAATCCAGTTTTCATTTTTACATTATCTTTGGTCTGACTCTTGTTTACCTTATCTCATCATGTTCTCATTGAATTCTTATATTTTATCCAGTATATTTTTTTTCACACTTTCACACTGCTTCTCAGTGCAATGTTCATCAGCTCAGTGCATAGCTGCTCACCTACATGCATAGGTGAGTGTATAAAAAATTAATTTGCACCAACAAATACACACCTTGTCATGTGTTTCTGTGAGAGCGCGATGGCGTACTCGGCCACCACTGTTTTGCCAGCTGATGTGTGCGCAGCTACAAACACAGAGTCGTGAGCCTCCAGCCTCAGCACAGCCTGTTTCTGGAAAACATCCAGCTCAAACGGCCACTGGAGCAGAGGGAGGCAAAGGAACGGATCACTGGCTGCTCAGCCACCAAGCTAAACGATTTTCATGTAATGATTCATCACACATACACAGAAGCACAGAGAGACAACAAATAAACGAGGAGGTGGGAGGGAAGTGTGATGTTTGGTGATGCACAGTATATAAACAGAGGCACGAACAGACATCATGTCATATTTTTAACTGGATGATTACTAGAACACCCACCTTGAAAGCTGGGTTGGGGATGCGTTTATAGAAATCATCACAAGGTGAAGTTATGTTAACAGGGATGGCCCATTTCTTTTTATCCTCTGGGTTCTCTTTTGGCTTTGATTTCTCATCTGTTCCTTTCTCTGTTGGAGTGGAGGATGACACAGCATCCTGAAGACAGAGGAAGAAAACCAGCTCTCAGTGCTGTTAATGTTTGGCAAAAGACAACAACATACTTGGAATTAAGGAAAAATACAAAATATTATTGATAATGATCGTTGAAAACAGACACATGAGACCTAACCCATTATAACTGACATATTTCTCTGTTACACATCTGTCAGTGATTCCTGTCATTCAAATACCCGACAACACACATTTATTCCACACATACTGATAAAACAAAGAATTTCAAATAAATAGTAGAGCACTGGATTATAAGTTAGTAAATCTGGACACTGTGAACACCTTTATATTTATAATCAACACACACAGTTTCTAGGCAGAACCCTGTATTAACACGATGATTAGCACCTGTATTAGCATCAATGACCTAATGTTACCATTGCGATCAATTTCATCACACAGCACAACTAAGACGGGCCTGACAGCGGATCATTTTTCAATCCTTTCACACAAAATGCTTTTAACTGCCAAATCTTTTAAAATTCACAAATCCTTTTCTTTCTTTCTTTCTTTCTTTCTTTTAAATTCAATCACCAGTTAAATGTCTCATGCGAAAGCTGATATATTTAAGTTCAAAACCGAGCACTTTACTACATTTCTACAGTGATAAAACAGTTTACATTACATTTCAAATCTAAATAAGAGAAAAAAGAAATTAGACCATTCACAGTTGGAGATTTAAATGTTGATCATGATTTTAAGGTGAAGAAATGTCCTTTACCAGATTTTCTAAAAACAATTGAAATACCTTGATGCCCAGGTCTTCAAGGCTGTTTGTTCTGGGTAATTTGGGAGCTTCTTCACCTCCTTTGACTTCCTCCTTCTCCTCTGCCTCAGGTTGTAAGTTAATGTCATCAAATGCGGACAGGAGGGACATGAGGTTGACCTCTGGGTTTGACATTTTGGCATCTTGAAGTTACAAATAAAAAAAATTAAAAAAAAGGAAATTATTAAGTATTTCTCTTTAGGAGGGTTTTGTTTTTGTTTTGTTTTTTTGCGCAGGACAACTTGATATCTAACCTTTGTCAGTGAAGTCCATCCCAGCTTTGAGACCAGGTGGGACTCTGAGCAAACCTGTGAAAGAAAAGTAAGAAATACTGCCATGAAGAGCTGAAATAACAACAAACGTTTTCAATATCATTTTATGACAATGCAAATCAAAATTTTAAAATCACCATTCACAAAGTCGATGTCTTCCTCCAGGTCAGATTTCTTCTTGATTTGCTCCAGTGTAAGCTCCTCCATTCCTCCTGTGAAGATCATTGTCATAACAAATAATATTGTAAGATAATAAGGCCACGATGAAAACTCCTCATAAATCGTTACTAAAGGAATCCATCTCACCAGGGAGGAAGGGGTAGTTGGTGTTGCTTCCTCGGAGGCTCTCTGAAGGAGGCCCGGGTTGGCGTTGTAATGACAGTGAGTTCTTTGCTGAGAGGCCGGTGTTCTCAAGTAGAACCTAAAGGTGAGTTACAGACAGAACAGAGCCACAGTAGCTTAATTAACCTCTACTGAAAGTAACACAATGGGCTCTTTCTGTTGAACTAATACAGAAAGACAAAATAAAAAGACAATTTAATTGCTGTAACTGGTTTTAAAACAGGATAACATTATGGCTATAACTGCAGATTATTTTCTTAATTAAATGATTAATTGTTTGGTGTATGAAATATTAGAAAGTAGTCAATAATGCCCATCACAATTTTCAAAAACGTACATTTACATTGTCCAAAACCCAAAGATATTCACTATACTAACATGGAGAACAAAGAAAAGCAGCAACCAGCAAATTTTCACATTTGAGAAGCTCAAACAAGTAAATTTTCATAATTTTTGCTTCAAAAATGTCATAGGATTACTCAATTATCAAAAATGTTGCTGATAAATATTCTGTTATAGACTAATCATTTCAACTCAAGATGAACAATTAAAACAATTAAAATAATAACAGTACAATGGGAAGAAAGGGCCAACATATTTGTGAGATACCTCTGTGAAGTCCAGCAGCATCCCTGTGGTCGGATCTCTGACCACAGAGAGACTTGAGTGAAGCGGAGACGGAGTGCAGTTGAGTAGAGAGCCGACATTACACTCTCTCTTAGTCACTCTGTTGAAGAAAACAACACAGCAGTTACATCTTCCTCAGATGTATGTGGTTAATAATTCAGTTCGATAATTACAATGTCTTTTTATTATGTCTTTTTAATTTTTGATCTGTATACCGACTATCCTGATTAGACAATATTTTAGAGTTTTCAAAAACGGCAGGTACACAAAAGTTTAAAAGTTACACTCTCTTTATTATTCAATAGAAATCGATAAATAAGTTATTTAGCTATTATTGGCTTTTTCACCAGCAATAACAAGATAATCAACAGGCATATATACTTGAGAAACTTCTGGAAGGCAAAGTCTGTGTCGTGTATAGGAAGCCAGTCGGGGTCCCGTAAAAACTGTTTTTCTACTTCTGTCTCCAGGTTCAGGCTGGTTGGAGGAAGCCCATGGGGGAGCTGTGGAAGGGAAGATTAGATCAGACATTCACTAACTGAAAGTAACCTCATGAGCCAGCATTCAAAGAGACATACTATGCAACCAAAACATCAGTTCAGTTCCTTAATTGTATGTAATTCCCATCTGGTTTCCCAAGTGACTACTGTCAATCAACTACTAAAGGTAAAATGCAAGAAATTGTTTTATTTATTTAAATGTGACTGAAACAGAAGCATTTAAAGAATATATCTTGTCAACGCAGGTGGACAAATGTGCATCTGTGATTAAGCGTTATAATCAGGTCTGAACTTGCAAACACATATTTATTTATAACCGCAAAAACACAGATAGACATTAGTTATTTTAATGATAAAATCATAATTTCATGCAACAGAGCAAAGCTCCACCAGGTTACACAAAACTGGCAGGCACATTTACTCAAGTACAATGTTGATTCTATTTCTGTGAGACTTCACGGTTTTACACTGCAAATGCGTAAATGTACACAGTCATCCTCCTGCTCCACACTGACCGTGCTGGATGGAGGTAGAGGTTGGCCGGGCAGGGAGTGTGTGATCAGCTCAAACCTGCCAGAGCATCCCATCTCCAGAAGGGACAGCGGCAGGTCCATGGGGCCCGCAGGGGGCACATCTGCATAAAACAAGACAAAGAGTATGAATGGACTAAAAAAACACAATAAAGCTAGTCCACCTCCATGCAAGCAGGGTGCAGCTAGGAAGATGCGCCCTACGATCTCTAGTGCTAACTTGACTCTTTATTAGTCTGTATGAGTTCGAGAAAAAATGGCATATAGATATAATTAAAGCCACCGGTTAATTAGTTAAATATTAAATCTTCAGGTAATGAGGCTGAGTGCAGCACTGATTGACAGAAGTCTGGCTAAACTGTTAGCCACATCATCATCACACAAGTTACACCAGCGAGCCATGGTAGCAAGATAAAACGCCTCTCCGTTAAATATATATATATATAAATATTGTAGGATCTGACTTGATATTAATAAAACACAACTTACTTATTCTGTCCATGTCCCCACTCGCAGCTAGAAGCTAAAAGTTGCCACTAACTGTGGAAACTGTTGTCGCCTCGGAAGTTGCCAAGTGACAAGCGGAAGTTGCTAGCAAGAAAACAGAAAAACAGAAAAATAAGAATCAAACTGTAGATGTGTCACTTTTTTTTTTTTTTTTACAACGCTGTCTAAAATATGTAATTAATTGTTAAACTCCAAATGGATACTGCTTTCTGTAATTTATATTTTGCAAAAAAGCCAAACGTCAGCAGCAGCTGCAACGTCATATTTACGCGTCAGTGTTTTTGTTGAAGTCGGCGCACAGCACCATTTGAGTTTGGTAAGTGAATTAATTAAGTACAAGCTAAAAACTGTTAGATAAAGTGGTTTTAACAGTCTGCATATGGTTTATTATTCTGACAGGCTGGTAGTTTACTTTTTGTGTGGTCTGAATTGGCAACATTTGTATTCTTATGGAAGCAGAACATTTGCTCTCTGGCTAGCGACCTAATTAGCTTATCTGGGCTAGCAGCGGTGGACGAGCTGAAAGTAAATAAACGAAATTATTCATGTTTATTCATGTTACATAAACTGTGTTCGTTTCCAGCTGTTAATGCAGTTGTCTGTATTATAGCGGTTGCCACCATGGTGGTGTTTCCAAGTTCACTGACGGAGGAAGAGGAGGCCCTGCAAAAGAAATATGCTAAACTAAAGAAAAAGGTAAAATATTGAAAAACATGAAAACATTTAAGACTTGGCATTTTAAATAAAGACGTGAATATGTAATATTCAAACGTTTGTTTTAATGGCATGTGTTGAATTCTCCGCCATGGAGTGTGTGACTCAGAAGTCAAAGTCAATTTATTTTTATTTATTCATTCATTTAGTCATTTATAGATCATATTTGAAAACAAAAAAAGTAGCACTTTAGAAATCCTAACTGGTGCCAGTCCATGCAGATAAAAGATAAAAAAATCATAATAAAATTAAATCAATTCTGTACTTGACTGGCGAGATGAGGCTGACGGCTGATTCTTACATTGAGAAGAAACGAAAGTAGAATCTGCAAGTCTTTAATGGACAGGGAAGAATTTCGTAAGTGATATAAGATGGAAGAAGCCCAATGAAATAAGTATTTAATGGTTTCTTTGTGTTCTTTTTTTTTTTTTTAATTGTTGTTGTTTAACTGTCTTTTCAGAAAAAGGCACTGCTTGCCTTGAAGAAGCAGAGTTCAACCAACCAGACAAACCAGAGTGGCTTGAAACGGAGTAAGTGCCTTTGACTGAATTTAGAATAATTTGTCTTCTTCAACATTTGTCTAAACTAAAATACATTTTTGTATTAACTCGCCATCAGCATTCTCATTTGAATTTTTCCCCAGCGTCCCTAGTGTGTACACCCAGTTGGCAGTTTATTATGCATTAGTATTAGCTAGGTCTAAACTGGCACCTGAGTCAATGATTTAATTGATTAATTTATTGAATCACTTTATTTTATATAATGTATACAGTGACACCTGTTGAGACTCTGATCTTTTGTTCAAATATATCCTGTTCACAAGAATTAAAAAAGCAAACGAAAACATAGTGACAAGAGGAAACACAATAATGAATGAATGAATCATAAATGTTCAAGCCATAAATAATAACAACTGGACAAAAATATACATGTGACTTGGCTGCATATTTGTATATTTATTCAGTCACATTAAAGTAATCAAAACAGCATTTATTTAGTTGATTGCTCATTAACTACCTTAATCTGCTTAAAACTGGGTATACATGGTATACAGAACATCTTGCACACACATTTATGTTACACTTTTCTTCATCACAGCATTGTCGGACCAGCCCGTTGTTGACACTGCAACAGCAACAGAGCAAGCAAAGATGCTTATCAAGTCAGGTGCCATCAGTGCCATCAAATCAGAGAACAAGAACTCAGGTTTTAAACGCTCTCGAATGCTGGAGATTAAACTCAAGGTAGGATTGTCATTGAATATACTACATGGCCCATAACAAGATAATTTCTGGTGTTTGCAGGTGAGGGACATATAATCAGATAGTGGAATAACGTGGGCACATGGCTATCAATTGATATGTTATTGTGGAATCTATATGCTTGGCAGACACATAATTTTTTTGAAAAACACTCAGGGAAACAAAGTAGTTACATTGTGACAGTGAACCTGTGAGGAGAAGGCACCACAGCACTAAGCTCACTGTTAGTTTGGTTGGTTATTGAACTTCTTTTTCCCCGCTTTGTTTTGGTCATTCACTTGTTTAATTGTTGCTCTTTATCCGGCACAGGACCCTGAGAAAGGCCCAATTCCTGCTTTCTTACCATTCCAAAGGAGCGTCTCTACAGATGAAGAACAACCTGAGGTTTAGTGGAGATTTAACATGATATAACATGACCACTTTGTTGCAACCGGTGTTTCCTTTTCAAATTGTATCATTTCTTCAAATTTAGAATATTGATTAATTATATCGTAAAAGCACCAATACAGAATTTACATGTTGCTGTGGCAGATAATTGCAATTGCTAAAAAGACATATATGCCACATTAAGCACATCTTCAGATCAAAACATCAGGTGATCAGTGATGTTCAAAAATGACATATACAGGTTGAGGAAAAATTTGTAACGCTCTGTGTTGTACTCGGGCAGAAAACCATAGGTACGGCTTATTCTGATGTTCTCATATTTGTGCTTCCTCTAGTCTGGGAAGAGAGCCCAGAGGAAATCTCTGTATGAGAGGTAATGTCCAATAATCACGATTGAATGAGCGAAACAACCAGTTTAATACACCGTCAGTGAGTATCTGTGAATGTAACATTATTTCCCTGTGTGCCTCTGCAGCTTTGTCAGTTCAAGCGACCGATACCGGGATGAGGACGACGGAGGCAGCATGTCATCCAGCCGCGACATGGACAGAGAGAGAGAGCGAGAACGAGAAAGAGACCGCGACCGAGAGCTGGACAGGGAGCGGGACAGAGACAGAGAGAGAGACCGGGAAAGGGATAGAGACAGAGGCAGGGAAAGAGAAAGAGAACGAGATCGGGACCGAGAAAGAGACAGAGACCGGAGCAGAGAAAGAGATCGAGACCGGGAAAGAGAAAGGGAACGGGACAGAGACAGAGATGGACCATTTAGACGTAAGCCAGCATTTTTTCTTGTCATACAAGGATATTATACAATTATGCAACAGGGAGTCCATCATAGGGAAGGCAGAGATGCAGATTTCTCTACAAATAGTACCATCAGCTGACAAGAATGCATTGCAGAGCCAAGTCATAATGTGGGTGTAGTGTGGTGGTGGTTGTCAAAAGATCTGTCTCCCATGTGCTTATCCTCAGGGTCAGACTCGTACCCAGAGCGGAGAGGAGTGCGAAAGGGGAATACAGTATATGTTTACGGCTCTGGGCTTGTCGAGGACAGCCTGCGCTCTGCCTTCTCTCAACATGGAAACATCATCGACCTCTCCATGGACAACCCACGCAAGTATGGACCCATTATACAAAGCTGTGTGCACATATACTTCATTTCTGTCTGCTGTTCTGATAAGAAACAGCAATAAAACAATTGTGATTACACAACGTACTATTCTCTCCTATGTTTCCTATTTCTCTTTCTAGTTGTGCGTTTATCACGTTTGAGAAGATGGAGTCTGCGGACCAGGCTGTAGCTGAGGTAGGTACTAATCAATATCAGAAAAACTGACAATAATACATATAGTCTTCTTCCTCTATAAATAATATTGCATCATCCAAAACAAAGCAACAAACAAATAAGAGGGATTCATCAAAGAAGTTCAAAACAGAATATACATGTAATTCAGAGCAGAGCAGGCAGCCAGCTGACCATTAAAACAATGAAATAATAATTAGAAAAAAAAAAAAGTATGTGTTAAAGCATTGAGTATGTCGGCATAAAATTTACAGAAGTAGCACAGTACATTTGCACAGATATTCAATTTTATTTCTGTCAGGGAAGCCTAAATATCAGGTTTAAGTTTTTAGATAGAATTTTAGCTAGGTATGATATTAGGAGATTGCCAAATATATATAAATAAATAAATGACTGATCAAAATAGTAAATATAAGTTTACAATGTAAAATAAGGTTTGTGGCATGTGAGATAATTTACTGAAGTTCTATAACATTAGTATTCTAATGTTGATATTACGATGGTTAATTAGTAATTACACAGTTGTGATCTTAGTTCCTCAGGACACTGAATTAAAATTTTGTGTCTGAATAAAAAGAAAGAACCCCTATACGACTATTGTCATTATTGTACTATAATTAATTTAAAGTGTTTTGTCAAACTATTTTCCCACAGTTGAGAATTAACTTTCATACTCAAGTAAATTTTTACTGTTAATTTAATATGTCTAAAAAATCAATTAATAATGAAATCTAGCCATTCTTTTAGTTTACTAGAAGACACTTGGTACTTGTGGTCCTGCTCATGTAGACTTCATACAAAGTAGACCTTGTTTTTTTTTTTTTTTTAATCTCACAGCTGAATGGAAGCACCGTGGGAGACATTCACATCAAAGTCAGCATCGCCAGGAAGCAGCCCATGCTGGATGCTGCCACCGGCAAATCTGTGTGGGCGTCACTGGGTAAACACATCACTGTTATTGTTTGTTTAGACACTGATCAGACTCTGTGTGTATGTGTGTGTGTGTGTGTGTGTGTGTGTGTGTGTGTGTGTGTGTGTGTGTGTCTGCACAGCATGGATTAACCTTCACCACTGTCTCTCTTCTTCCACAGCTGTGCAGAACAGCACTAAAGGCTCCTACAGGGACAAGAGGAACCAAGTCGTGTACAGTGAAGATTTCCTCTGAAGGAGAAGAATGTTTTTGCATTTTTGCATAGAGCTTTTCATGTTTTTGTTTTAATCAACTGTTGCCTGGCTGCAGAAGGTGTCTGTTTTGCAGGATAAATACAAATCCTCTGTTGTCTTTTATTTCACATGATTGGTATGTGATGCTGTGTGTGAATTTTGTTCATGAAACTAGAGATACTGTTTTGTGGAGCTTAATAAACAGTATCCATACATTGTTATGTTGGCTGAGATTTCCAATCGTTTTGAATTGACAAGACACGGTCAAAGTGGGAATAATATCCATTATGATGTAGATAAATACGATTACATTGTAGTCAAAACCTAAATAATGCAGTTGCAAGAGTCCAGACCAATTCTCACACCATGTCAGATACTCGCAGCTCCTCTAACTACTACAATAACCACAGGCATTATGGGTACAGTAAAGTATTGCAATCAGAATAGGCTGGGTGGAAGTGCTTCAGGTAAACTTTGACAACAGGTCATGTGGGTAAATGCACACCAAAATTAGTCAATGCTCAGCGATTTGTTTGACAAAAGGATGACTGCAGAGTAGGTTCCAACATTTTTAAGGTATGTTTAACACAAGTGTCAGGTACAGTCAAATACATACACACCTGGTGGCAATCTGCAAGTCAGAAACACCTGAGTTCATCACAAACAGTGAACTCTCTGAAAAAATTCACAGTATTCTTAATTTATTTACCTCTTAGAGAGAGTTAGAGATGTTATGTCCCAAAACTGTTGAAATGTCTAAATAACCCACTTAAAAGACGAGGACGAAACGAATGCCCTATATTCATTCACTCACCACTGAACAATTAAACAAACATACAGACCTCAGAGTTATCTTTACCTTTCTCACTTGTTAATGATATCAGATTGTAGATTGACATTGGGTGGTGTATGTATTCTCTATATTTCTGACAGTTATAGTTAACTTTGAAGATTAAGATTTTAAAAACCCATAATGAGCATATAAAATACACTGCATCATTATACTGCAGATTAAACCACCAAACAGTACATAGAATAGCACAGACCAACTCCATCTAGACCAGTAAAATGCTGCTCACATGTTAAAGCATCAGTAATAGTTATTCAGTTGTATAATAAATATAGTAATAATTTTACACTTTCAATTAAAATTTTCTAATATGTCACATTGGATCTTCAAATGTTTTACACATTTTAGCCACATCTTGCTCTGTGATTCATTAAGGGCCCTGCATGCCTTCACAGGTGCTTTCAATTACCCTGGTAAATTACACCAAACTATGTATGATGCACTGTAATCCATGTACAAATAACAATGATGGTGTAAGCTGTGCTGCGCTCTCACAGGTGCAACACAAACGAAGCAGTCTGCTGACAACATCACAGCTTTGATAGCGGGTATAATCAGGCTACATAAGTAAAAGCACCTGCGTGGGTGGACGGTGGCTGTGTGTGTGTGTGTGTGTGTGTGTGTGTGTGTGGGTGGGGGGGGGCTTTAATTTGCGTCCATGTCAGGAAATTATACATGTGAGCAATGTTCACATCGAGCAGAGAAGAGGCTTTTGAATTATTTTATTTACACTCGTTTATATGATCTTTTCTTTGAAATGTGGCCAGGCATTGCACTCAACGTGTACTACATGTATTCAAGTTTAAGATTACAGTCTTCAGTCAAACTAATCAAACTATTCTAACAGACATTAAACTCAATAGGCCTTTGTCATAGCAGATATTTTGACATGGCAAAGGAGGAAAAGCCACAGGTGGAAATAATAAAATCAATGACGGCTGAATTCCATTTGGCTTGTTCAGTTTCAGGGTTCAATTATGGTTCATGTGCTGGCTCAGTGTTGTGAGCCATGGTCGAGACACTTGACTAGAACAGAGCAATCGTTAGTGTTATTAGTAACACCTGTACTTTTTCTATTATGACAAGTCAAACTGTCTGGTGTGAAAAAGGTTTGGCTCGGTGAACACGGGTCGTGGACTGTTAAATCTCAGTCATTTTTACATATATCCATCACTTAGTATGCATATTCTTATGCAACTTTGAAAAATATTTCATGTGACAGGGCTTTTATTTTCACAGTCTGAGATTTTTTAAAAGGCCTCATAGTCAGTTTTCAACAGTGAGTGAGGAGATCATTCCCACAGAATGATCTCCTCACTCTACAGCACTTTCCGAAATTCGCTGTCGAGCCTGAGCAGCTTTAGTTTAGACACTTTGCGGTCTTTGGCCTATGACACTTGTTCAGTAACCAAACATTCCTGTTCTTCCTCTCTTATCCTTCCAGCAGCTCCTCTCGCTCTCTCAATCTCCTCCTGCTCATGCAGGGAGTTCTGCCCCGTGGTTTTCCCGTGTTGCTCCTTCAGGTGGCGTCGTAAGGCGGGCTTGTGGGCAAAGCGGGCATGGCAGTAGGCGCAGTGGTGCGGGCGCTCGCCACTGTGGAGGTTCATGTGGTCTATCAGTGTGGATTTTTGAGTAAAAGTCTTATAGCACAGGGGGCACTGGTGGGTTTTGCCGGCGCCCCGGTGCACGGCCATGTGTCGGGTGAGGTTGGCGGAGTGGTGGAAGTGTTTGCCACAGCAGGGGCAGGCGTACAGTAAGTGAGTGGAGCGGGAGTGGACAGCTAGCGAGTGGGCTGAGGGGAAAGTCATGCCGCAGTGCTCACAGATTACAGGTCCTGCTACGCTTGAAGTGGACCCGACAACTGCGACGGATTCGTCCCCTCCCTCATTTGTTCCAACAGTTGCCATCCCTGAACTCCCCTCGCCGGCACCACAACTAGATTCCTCCAGGGAATACTGGTTCAAACTGTTGGCTGCCATTGGCGAACCCTTTTCTCCCTGAGCTTCACCCATGCTGAAGTCTAACCCCGGGAGTTCGAGTGACACGTAACTTCCTGTCTTCAACCCTTCTTGGCTGTAGTCCAACCCGATACCCCCACCCAATCCAGCGGTTGTTAGGTACCACAAATCCGGGTGGTGAGCCAAGCCTGAGGATCTTTTCTCCTGAGATGACACCCACCTTCTCCTTTTGAAACCCCTCCCCCTGCCTCTCCCTCTGCCCCGGCCAATTTTATGCTCAGACAGCCTTCTGAAAGCGCGGAGCCCCTCCACTGAAAGTCCTCCAGTGCTGAGATCTTCTGTTTGATTCAAGTCAAATTCACTGCCTTCTCCTCTGATCACGACACCTTCTGTCTCTGGGTAAGAAGCATCTGGAGGTGCATCAGAGGGAGCGCCTTTCTCCTCCTCCCTGTCTCTGTTCATCTGCTCCTCTTCGGAAATGTACACTCTGAACACATCGTAGTCCTCCTGTCTGGTTTCTTCCTCATCTGATCCATTAACCTATAACAGAGTTGAAGACTGAGTCAGCTATCAACTAAAGA
>NW_019524307.1:0-732 GCF_002814215.2 Seriola lalandi dorsalis
TGCTTTACTATTCTATGACGTTTTTATGGCTTACTATACTATGACATTTTTTAACATTTTTATGCCTTATTATGCTATGACGATTTTTGACGTTATTATGCCTTACTATACTATGACCTCTTTTTAAATTTTTTATGACTCAATATAATACGACGTTTTTTGACGTTTTTTTGCCTTACTATACTATGATGCTATCATGGCTCACTATACTATGACATTTTTTGACGTTTTTATGCCTTATTATACTATGACGTTTTTTGACATTTTTATGGCTTATTATACTATGACGTTTTTTGACATTTTTAGGCCTTACTATACTATGACGTTTTTATGGCTTCCTATACTATGACGTTTTTTTGACATTTTTATGCCTTACTATACTATGACGTTTTTATGGCTTCCTATACTATGACGTTTTTTGACATTTTTATGCCTTATTATACTATGACAATTTTGACCTTTTCGTGCCTTACTATATGATGACATTTTTAGGCCTTACTATACTATGACGTTTTTTGACGTTTTTATGGCTTACTATACTATGACATTTATTAACATTTTTATGCCTTATTATACTATGACGTTTTTTTACATTTTTTATGACTCAATATAATACGACGTTTTTTGACGTTTTTTTGCCTTACTATACTATGATGCTATCATGGCTCACTATACTATGACATTTTTTGACGTTTTTATGCCTTATTAGACTATGACTTTTTTTGACATTTT
>NW_019524308.1:0-5143 GCF_002814215.2 Seriola lalandi dorsalis
TCAGGCATAAAAAGACATAGTACAGTAAGGCAAAAAAATGACATATTTTATTAAGGCATAAAAAGTCAAAAAACATCATAGTATAGTAAGGCATAAAAACGACATAGTAGAGTAAGGCATAAAAAGTCTAAAAAACAACATAGTATAGTAAGGCACAAAAACGACATAGTAGAGTAAGGCATAAAAAGTCTAAAAAACGACATAGTATAGTAAGGCACAAAAAGGTCATAAAATCGAATAGTAAACCTTAAAAAGTCATAAAAACGTCATAGTATAGTAAGGCATAAAAAGTCATAAAAACGTCATAGTATAGTAAGGCATGAAAAGTCATAGTACAGTAAGGCAAAAAAATGACATTTTATTAAGGCATAAAAAGTCAAAAAACATCATAGTATAGTAAGGCATAAAAACGACATAGTAGAGTAAGGCATAAAAAGTCTAAAAAACGACATAGTATAGTAAGGCACAAAAAGGTCATAAAAACGACATATTATAGTAAACCTTAAGAAGTCATAAAAACATCATAGTACAGTAAGGCATAAAAAGTCATAAAAACCTCATAGTACAGTAAGGCATAAAAACGACATAGTAGAGTAAGGCATAAAAAGTCTAAAAAACGACATAGTATAGTAAGGCACAAAAAGGTCATAAAATCGACATAGTAAACCTTATAAAGTCATAAAAACGACATAGTATAGTAAGGCATAAAAAGTCATAAAAACGTCATAGTATAGTAAGGCATAAAAAGGTCATAAAGTACAGTAAGGCAAAAATAAAAACGACATAGTATCTAAGGCATAAAAAGTCAAAAAACATCATTGCATAGTAAGGCATAAAAACGACATAGTATAGTAAGGCACAAAAAGGTCATAAAAACGACATAGCATAGGAGGGCATAAAAATTCATAGTATAGTAAGGCATAAAAACGACATTGTATAGTCAGGCATAAAAAGACATAGTACAGTAAGGCAAAAAAATGACATATTTTATTAAGGCATAAAAAGTCAAAAAACATCATAGTATAGTAAGGCATAAAAACGACATAGTATAGTAAGGCACAAAAAGGTCATAAAATCGACATATTATAGTAAACCTTAAAAAGTCATAAAAACGTCATAGTATAGTAAGGCATAAAAAGTCAAAAAAACGTCATAGTAGAGTAAGGCATAAAAAGTCTAAAAAACGACATAGTATAGTAAGGCACAAAAAGGTCATAAAATCGACATATTATAGCATAAAAAGTCATAGTATAGCAAGGCATAAAAACGACAGTATAGTAAGGCATAAAAACGACATAGCATAGGAAGGCATAAAAATTCAAAGTATAGTAAGGCATAAAAAAACATAGTACAGTAAGGCAAAAAAATTTCATATTTTATTAAGGCATAAAAAGTCAAAAAACATCATAGTATAGTAAGGCATAAAAATGACATATTTTATTAAGGCATAAAAAGTCAAAAAACATCATAGTATAGTAAGGCACAAAAACAACATAGTATAGTAAGGCACAAAAAGTCATAAAAACGACATAGTAACACCTAAAAACGACATAGCATAGGAAGGCATAAAAATTCACAGTATTGTAGGGCACAAAAAGTCTTAAAAAAAGTCATAGCATAATAAGGCATAAAAAGTCTAAAAAAAGTCATAGCATAGTAAGGCATAAAAACTACATAGCATAGGAAGGCATAAAAATTCATAGTATAGTAAGGCATAAAAAGACATAGTACAGTAAGGCATAAAAACTACATATTTTATTGAGGCATAAAAAGTCAAAAAACATCATAGTATAGAAAGGCATAAAAACGACATACTATAAAGTGAGGCACAAAAACTCATGAAAACGACATAGTATTGTAAGGCATAAAAAGTCATAGTATAGCAAGGCATAAAAAGTGTTAAAATCTTCATAGTATAGTGAGGCAAAAAAAGTCATAAAAACGACATAGTATAGGAAGGCATAAAAATTCATAGTATAGTAAGGCACAAAAAGTGATAAAAAGGACATAGTATAGTAAGGTATAAAAATGACATTGCATAGAAGGGCATAAAAATTCATAGTATAATAAGGCATAAAAATGACATAGTATAGTAAGGCACAAAAAGTCATAAAAACGACATAGTATAGTAAGGCATAAAAACGACATAGTATAGGAAGGCATAAAAAGTCATAGTATAGTAAGGCACAAAAAGTCATAAAAACGACAGTATAGTAAGGCACAAAAAGTTATGAAAACGTCAGTATAGTAAGGCATAAAAAGTCATAGTATAGCAAGGCATAAAAAGTGTTAAAATCTTCAAAGTATAGTGAGGCAAAAAAAGTCATAAAAACATCATAGTATAGGAAGGCATAAAAATTCATAGTATAGTAAGGCACAAAAAGTCATAAAAACGACATAGTATACTAAGGCATAAAAAGTCTAAAACAATTCATAGCTTAGTAAGGCATAAAAACGACATAGCATAGGAAGGCATAAAAATTCATAGTATAGTCAGGCATAAAAAGACATAGTACAGTAAGGCAAAAAAAATGACATATTTTATTAAGGCATAAAAAGTCAAAAAACATCATAGTACAGTAAGGCATAAAAACGACATACTATGGTGCGGCACAAAAAGTCATAAAAATGACATAGTATAGTAAAGCATAAAAAGTTATAAAATCGACACAGTATAGTAAACCTTAAAAAGTCATAAAAACATCATAGTATAGTAATGCCTAAAAACGACATAGCATAGGAATGCATAAAAATTCATAGTATTGTAAGGCATAAAAATTTCATTGTATAGTGAGGCATAAAAAGTCACAGTATAGTAAAGCATAAAAATATCAAAGTATAGTAAATGATAAAAGTCATAGTGTAGTAAGGCATAAAAAGTCATGGTATAATAAGGCATAAAAAGTCATAGTTTAGTAAGGCATAAAAAGTCACAGTATATTAATGCATAAACATGTCAAAGTATATTAATGATAAAGGCATAAAGTAAGGCAAAAAATGACACATTTTATCAAGGCATAAAAAGTCAAAAAACATCATAGTATAGTTAGGCATAAAAACGACATAGTATAGTAAGGCATAAAAAGGTCATAAAATTGACATATTATAGTAAACCTTAAAAAGTCATAAAAACGTCATAGTATAGTGAGGCATAAAAAGTCATAGTATACTAAGGCATAAAAAGTCATAAAAACATCATAGTATAGTAAGTCATAAAAAGTGTTAAAATCGTCATAGTATAGTAAGGAATAAAAACGACATAGTAACGCCTAAAAACGACATAGTAACGCCTAAAAACGACATAGCATAGGAAGGCAGAAAATTCGTAGTATTGTAGGGCATAAAAATGACATAGCTTAGGAAGGCATAAAAAGTCATAGTATAGTAAGGCATAAAAAGTCTAAAAAAAGTCATAGCATAGTAAGGCATAAAAACTACATAGCATAAGAAGGCATAAAAATTCATAGTATAGTAAGGCATAAAAAGACATAGTACAGTAAGGCATAAAAACTACATATTTTATTGAGGCATAAAAAGTCAAAAAACATCATAGTATAGAAAGGCATAAAAACGACATACTATAAAGTGAGGCAGAAAAACTCATGAAAATGACATAGTATTGTAAGGCAAAACATCTTAATAACTCATAGTATAGTAAGGCATAAAAACGACATAGTATAGTAAGGCAAAAAAATGACATAGTAGAGTAAGGCATAAAAAGTCTAAAAAACGACATAGTATAGTAAGGCACAAAAAGGTCATAAAAACGACATAGCATAGGAGGGCATAAAAAGACATAGTACAGTAAGGCAAAATATGACATATTTTATTAAGGCATAAAAAGTCAAAAAACATCATAGTATAGTAAGGCATAAAAACGACATAGTATAGTAAGGCACAAAAAGTTATAAAATCGACACAGTATAGTAAACCTTAAAAAGTCATAAAAACGTCATAGTATAGTAATGCCTAAAAACGACATAGCATAGGAATGCATAAAAATTCATAGTATTGTAAGGCATAAAAACGACATTGTATAGTGAGGCATAAAAAGTCACAGTATAGTAAAGCATAAAAATATCAAAGTATAGTAAATGATAAAAGTCATAGTATAGTAAGGCATAAAAAGTCATGGTATAATAAGGCATAAAAAGTCATAGTTTAGTAAGGCATAAAAAGTCACAGTATATTAATGCATAAACATGTCAAAGTATATTAATGATAAAAAGTCATAGTATAGTAAGGCATAAAAACATCTTAATAACTCATAGTATAGTAAGGCATAAAAACGACATAGTATAGTAAGGCATAAAAATTCATAGTATAGTCAGACATAAAAAGACATAGTACAGTAAGGCAAAAAAATGACATAGTAGAGTAAGGCATAAAAAGTCTAAAAAACGACATAGTATAGTAAGGCACAAAAAGGTCATAAAAACGACATAGCATAGGAGGGCATAAAAATTCATAGTATAGTCAGGCATAAAAAGACATAGTACAGTAAGGCAAAAAAATGACATATTTTATTAAGGCATAAAAAGTCAAAAAACATCAGTATAGTAAGGCATAAAAATGACATACTATGGTGCGGCACAAAAAGTCATAAAAATGACATAGTATATTAAGGCATAAAAGGTCATAGCATAGTAAGGCACAAAAAATCATAAAAACGACATATAAGAGTAAACCCTAAAAAGTCATAAAAACAACATAGTATAGTAAGGCATAAAAAGTCAAAAAACATCATAGTATAGTAAGGCATAAAAACGACATAGTATAGTAAGGCACAAAAAGGTCATAAAATCGACATATTATAGTAAACCTTAAAAAGTCATAAAAACGTCATAGTATAGTAAGGCATAAAAAGACATAGTACAGTAAGGCAAAAAAAAGACATATTTTATTAAGGCATAAAAAGTCAAAAAACATCATAGTATAGTAAGGCATAAAAACGTCATAGTACAGTAAGGCATAAAAAGTCATAAAAACGTCATAGTATAGTAAGGCATGAAAAGTCGTAGTACAGTAAGGCAAAAAAATGACATATTTTATTAAGGCATAAAAAGTCAAAAAACATCATTGTATAGTAAGGCATAAAAACGACATAGTATAGTAAGGCACAAAAAGTCACAAAAACGACATA
>NW_019524309.1:0-1281 GCF_002814215.2 Seriola lalandi dorsalis
CAGGACCACAGGAAATCACTCGTTATTTGTACCTAACATACTACATGGTCAAAAATATGTGGACACGAGTGAAGCTGTTGACATGCAGACACACTATCATCATCATCATCATCATCATCATCACTGTCATCGTCATCATCATCATCATCACTGTCATCGTCATCATCATCATTGACATCATCATCATCATCACTGTCATTTTCATTTGCATCCTCTTCCCTACCCTAACCCCAATCCCAAGGACAGTAACGGCCCAAGCTCACCCCATAGACACACCCCACCAACACACCACAACTCTCCTTCATCACCACACCTGATACCCTTTGTCTCCACTTTTTCTCATCAAATCACCGACCTACACCGCATTATCAAACACAACTTCTCCATATTACAGTCTCAACATCCGGCCTTTCATAACCACAAAATCATCTCAGCCCATAGAAAACACAAGAGCCTTCAGTCCATCCTCGTCAGATCTCAATTTTCCGACCATAGACCCACACCCCCCCTTTCACATAGTCACCATTACAAAAATAGAAAATTCATCCATAATCCATATAGTAACACATCATCCCCCACACTTTGCTCATTTTCCATCACCACAACCAACTTAGTCTATATCATCACATGCACACTCTGCAATAAACATTACATCGGCGAAACAAAACATTCCACTCACACCCGTTTATCACAGCACCTGTATAACATTGGGGAAGGTCGACTCCACACTCCTCTGGTTCAACATTTTCAGTCCCATCCCCCCATGCACCTCATCATAACTGTTCTAGAGAACAATGATCGCTGGACCTGTGGGCAGAGGAAGAGAGTGGAGAAAATTTGGATCCACAGGCTCGGGACCACTGTGCCCGGAGGTTTAAACGACGACTGAAGGAAGAAAAACCACATCCACCACCTCTGGGTACGGTACTCCCGAGCCTGTTCCTGCAGTTTTCTTGGGCCATGCGGATCCCATCCCAACTCAACCTGACAAACAGCGGAATGGTCTAAGCCCTGGTCTGCCATACGGCAGACTGGGATTCGAATCCACGCCAGGACGGGAGGTGCATATTTTACTTTTTCTTCTTAACAATTTTATTATTAATACAATAATATTATTATATATAATATATATATTATATTATTATATAAAATTAATTATGACTTTTATATATAAGTATTATTATTATTAAAAATTTTTTTTTTTTTTCTTTTTTATTACTCTACTGGTTTTATTTCCCTATGCACCTCCCTATGGTGATCCGCATGGTCACCATAGGGAGG
>NW_019524309.1:1735-2458 GCF_002814215.2 Seriola lalandi dorsalis
GGGAAGGTCGACTCCCCACCCCCCTTGTACAGCATTTCCAGGACCATCCCCCCATCCACCTTATCATCACCGTTTTGGAAAATAATGACCGCTGGACCTGTGGGCAGAGGAAGAGAGCGGAGAAGATTTGGATCCACAGGCTTGGGACCACTGTGCCTGGAGGCCTAAACGATGACTAAAAGAAAGAGAACCACATCCACCACCTCCAGGTACGGCACTCCCTAGCCTGTTCCTGCACTTTTCTTGGACCATGCGGATCCCATCCCAACCAAACCGGTAAGACAGCACAATGGCTAAGACCCCGGTCTGCCATATGGTAGACTGGGGTTCGAATCCACACCTGGGCAGGAGATGCATATTTTAAAAATTTTTTTTATTTTTAACATTCTCAATATTTGAATTTTAGAAGTAGGGACAGGAAAACAAAACCCCCCCCCCCCCCCCCCCCTTAATACTAATACTTTTTAATATATTTTTATGCATGCTTGTTATTACTAATACTGATTATAAGCACTTATGTTTTATTCTCATAGCACTTGTATTTTATCTTCTGAGCACTTACCCCTCCTGCCCCTACCTTTAGAACCAAATACACCCCTCCATCTTAGAATGTTCCCTTTTTTTTTTTTTTTTTTTTTTTTTTTTTTTTTTTTTTTTTTTTTTTTTTTTTTTTTTTTTTTTTTTTTTTTTTTTTTTTTTTTTTTTTTTTTTTTTTTTTTTTTT